>NW_026576093.1:0-218501 GCF_028641065.1 Leucoraja erinaceus | reverse complement strand
CATCCCAGCTCGCCTTTGGCTACCGCTGGCGAGGATTGTGGGGCAGGGCGATTTGCCGAATCAGTCTCTTGGTCTCGTCGCTGAAGAGGAAGGCGGTCGAGGCGGAAATACCACCAGCACCGTACAGTGATCAGTCCCAGGGCACACACTATGTGGCACTCAAGGAGATACAGACAATGAAGTGAAGACACTTATTCATTAATGAAATCCTGATATTCCAAATTTGTATAGTACAGCAAATAAAGTTTTTACATGTAAATCTTTACAAAATTAAACACAGCATTTTAAATTATTAAATTACCAGGCCCAAGCAATATCAATGAATGCTTAATGTCTATTTATGTCTTCAGGTTTTTTATAAATGTACATAGCACACGCAATAATGCCTGCAAACTCACACGCCGCACTTACACACCATGGGCATAGCAACACATGCACAACAATGTCAGCAAGCCACACGCTATGGCGCACACACAATTGCTACAGAGCACTAACGCATGTGAGCGATGACAACTACTGACAGCGCCATCGCCATCGCAAGGCGCACACACAGCAGTGACACCACGGCATACGACCGCACGCGACACACACGCACGCACACACCGAACATTGCTAGCGCACACACGACGCACACACACACGGCACACGGATTGCACCACAACATACACACACACTGTACACGCACACATACACACCACACACACAACACACACAACACCATGTAAAAGGTTGTAGGTTCATAGGTTAGGGAACAAGTCAGTGCTAAACATGGTTGCTTGAACATATGAAAACATAACTTGTCCAAGAGAAAGATTAAGATCTCTAACAGAGTAATAATCTCAGATTTTAACCGCAGAGAACAGGGAGGTACGAGTATCTTACAGTCGATCCAATGATTCTTGCGTTCTTGAGACTCTCTTGAGGCGAAGACACAAATACGTAGTAATCGACTTTGATGACGTCAGTCGTATCTGAGCGGAAACCGGTGATGGGATGGGGATATACGGCTAAATTAGCCAATGAACGCCATATCTTATATTCAACGAGCGCAGCAGACCCCTGAAGGGATTGATTCGGGAGGCCCAAGCGGCAGCCGGACTCATCCGTTGCAGCACCAGTCAAGTACAGGATGACTCTAAGCAACTGCCAACCTGGCGTTACGCACGAATACTGAATTCGTCATGTCAACTTCGATTGCGAGACATAACCTTCCAGGTGTACTTGACTGAAATAAAGTTACAAAATCAAAATGATGAATCAAAATGATTCGCGTCTCCGCAACCGAATACGAGCAGTACATTATGCTGCAAGCTTTTATAGCAGAAATGATGCATGGCGTAGTCAATCATCGTATCAGCTAGCAAAACGTGTTAAAATACACATGCAGCATGGGGTTATTCAGTAATGCGAAATATACAGAAGCAATGTTAGGCTGTTCAAATATATCTGGGCCCTTAACTGCCGTAATTATTTTTGCTAATCATTCAGCAAGGAGTTGGTCCGTGAGAGACAGAGTACATTCCGGTTAAAGTTGTAAACTGCATTGAGCTGAAGCGACCACGAGATTGAATTCCAAGGAACGGACAGTTCTAGTAGACGTGTGGTTGCCGGGAGTTAATTCACGGTGACATGTTGAGCTTGTAAGAGTAGAGGAGGCGTGGCTGAGTTGAGTAGACCACCGTGGTTAAGGTTGCTTTGTGTAGTTTCGCTCTAGGCTGGGACTATATACTTTCCAGACTGTCAACGCCTATTCTCTTTGGACCCCCATGAATTATGTCTTAACGCGACCTGCCCCTGCCCGCCCAGCGTACCGCAGACGCAGCTATGTATTCACTGGCATGTTTAGAGAGAATGAGTGGGCAAAGTCTTTCATCGAAACATTATACACGCTGGACAAGGACAGATAGAATGATGATCAGGAAAAATGATTCCAATGTTTGGGCGAGATCCCAGAACCAGGTGTCCACAAACACCACAGTCTTAGAATAAGGGGAGTGTCATTTAAGTACTGATGGTTGCTAGAAATACCAATAACGTTTTTCTACCCAGAGAGTTGCAGAGTTTGAATTCTATGGAATTCCACGTGCACGGGGGATGGCATAGTGGTTGAGGTCCAAAAGCACGGGCAATGTGATTTAAGAGAGTAGTTGAGAGTTAGTTAGATAGAGTTTCGCACGAGGGCTATAGTGGAGGGTCAAGGGAATGGAGGAGGGAAGGCAGGGCACGCGTTTGTGTACCTGGCGAGGGGACCGACCGTCCGCACGATCAAGTCACTGATGCAACATATGAATGGCGATGCTGGCTTCGATGAGGGACAACTACTCAAGCCGAATGGCATTACCTCTTGCACTCTGTTTTCACGTGTTTCTCCTATCGGTACTTCTTACACAGAATGACAAAGACATGACATTGACACCACCAAAATGCTAGAGCATGTAACTCAGCCGGGACAAGGCATAGCATCTCTGGATGTTGCGGAGGAAGGAATGGGATGACTGTTCGGGACCAGCCCTTCGTTAATTTTGGGCAGTGGGGGAACAATTATAAAAAAGCTTCAGAGTTTATCTAAAACGAGAGCATGGAAAACAGGTCCCCACTCTCGCCACAATCTACCACGACACTGGAATAATGTCTGAGTGGTACGGGCAGTCAGGGGGTCATGGGGGATTGGGGAGAAGCTGCAGGATGAGATCGGTTGGTTGAGAGGCGAGCGGAGAAGGTTCAAGAGTTAGTAGATCAGCCATGATATGACAATAGGACAAAAATACGACAATAGCGACTGCAAGGAAGATAGGCCATTGGGCCGAGAGCACACGACATTCAATTGTGCTCATGGCAGCATTCATCCCCAATACAGGACCCCGGTTCTGCCTCTAGCCCCATACGTCCACGATTGGATCCGCAGCCTCGCTTTCTTAGGAGCATACCTAGCTACTCTCGTGAAAGCAGTCCAGGTGAGAACCTGCCACCACCACCTCTGAGGCAGAGAGATCAGCTGTTGGAGATAGACTTGATAGGGCCGAATGGCCTAATGACCTGCTCGTGTAGTTACTTATGACACATTGTTTATATTACATTATTAAATATATAGCATGACGGTTATCACTGTGATCATTGATAATATTAATAATGTTATGTAATTGGCTTTATAAATTTTCTCCAAGCATTTACTTGTGGACCGAAATAAGCCACTGGAGATAGCTTCAGATAACTTAGCAAAGAAATGTTTCCTTCACTGTAACAGGTCTTACCGATTTTAGGTTGTTAGATGTTAGGAGAAACAACATGGAAAAGGCCCTTCGGCCCACCCCCACACAGTCCATTGACAAACCATCGGATTCACATAGTGACCCCGACCAGTTTCTATGTAATCCCCACCTTCTCATCCGCACTCCCTACCACAGGGAAGGCGGCTAATGTACAGAGGGTAAGATTAGCCACAACGACCGAACGAGTGTTTGGCACATTTAGTACCCTCAAACCGAGTCCAGTATCAAACGTTACCAGTGCCAGATGTCTCTTAAATGTATGACGATAGCCTCGATAGGGCTCTCTAAAGATAGACGGAAGAATAGTCAGGACGATATGGGGGTATGAAGCGCAAGGAACAGGGTACTGATTGGGGGGAGGAGCAGCCATAGATACGCCTTGTTTAAGGGGGGTCCTGATATGATGTCTTCAAATGAGAGAGGGGAAATTATAGACAGAGTTGATGTAGAGACAAGCTTTTTCCTGTTTAGAGAATAGGGAAGATATCAAAGCAGGCCCGAGGACATGGACTTCAGAAATGTAAGGGACAGAAGTTTAGGTAGGATCTATGAAGGGGAGACTTCGATGGTACACATGAGAGTAGGTAGGCGGCATGTGGACATGCACAATCAGTGAGAATATGTGGTGGAAGGAGCGTTCAGTAGGTATCATTAAGAAATAAATTGGAATAAGGATATGGAATGAGAAGGGATGGAGGGTTATGGTAGTGAGTGCAGGACAGGATGTGAGGCAGAAGGGAAAAAAAATATTGTTCCGGCAGGGACTTGTCGGATCGTCCGAGAGGGCCGTGTCACCGTGCGTGATAATGTGTTATATCGGTTAGATGGTTTCACCATTGAATGGCATGGTGCGTGGCGCAGAAGGGGACCGAATGGACTAACTACAGCAGCCTATTTGGCTCTAATTGCCCCTGCAGGTGCTCAAACACTTCCTACCAGGCAGTCTTGGCGGAGGAGCGTTACGCCGCATTACAGAATAATCCGGGTAGTGAGGAACATCATACAAAGTTAAGCATTAGTTTATCGAGATTTTACAAAAGCCAAAAATCCTCCGCATTGGTATTTAAAAATTCACTGCAGTTCCTGTGGACCTGTAAGAAAACACAACCAGAGTGAGATAGGTGGATTATTCTCTTCTTATGGATCCTGAAATTTAATTTCCAGGACTTGCCGATGCAATCATTTTCTTCTCGACCCGAATTTTCGACGTAATATTGGGATCGTCCTTAAAGTCCATGTGGGTATATTAATCAGTGGGCAAATTAATTCACAATGGACATGGTTCAGAACAGAGCCAGTCTTCTCCACTCGCGCCCATTTGGCCCTTGGACTGTTTGAAAGCACGGAGTGGAAGGAAAGCTGATATCTCACGAAAGGGAAGGGTAGGATACCGTAACAACCCCATAAACCAAGACAGACATGAAAAAATGCTGGAGTAACTCAGCGGGGGTCATGGCAGCATCTCTGGAAGGAGAAGGAACCTGGTTAGGTGACGTTTTCGGGTTCGAGACCGTCTTCTTCAGACTGATGTGAGAGATGGGGGAGGGGCGGGTAACCCGCCCACTCCCCCACTCTCCACATAAGTCTGAAAGAGGGTCTCGACGTCAGGTCTGAAGGAGGGGTCGTCCAGGTAGGCATCGTTAGGCATTGTACAATAGCAACCAGAGCCACTTTCTCTGTTTTTTTGTTTCGGGGTTGGGGGGCCGGAGATGAGAACAAAAGTGGACACAATGAGTGCGGAAGTAACTCAGCGTCGGTCAGGCAGCCTCTGTGGAGAACATGTGATAGGTGACGTTTCAATCAGAGAGTGCCTGGAGAAGGTTAACTCATGGGGGTCAGGGCAGCATTGCTGGAGAACATGGATACGGTTGACGTCTTCACAGAGGTTCTGGATGTACTCATCGGGGACAGGCAGAAACTCTGGAGAGAAGAGAAGGATTGAGGGTTGACGTTTCGGGTCGAGACCCGTCTTCAGACTGAGGGTTTAGGGGAGAGGGAGACACACGAGATAAGGAAGGGTACACAGAAGAGATTACAGGGTGTGTGAAAAGGACAAATCAAAGCAGACGATGATGAAAGGAAATGGAGAATGGTTCATTGATGGCTGGGGGCGAAGGTGGCAACGAGGAGCACAAACAGTAAAATTAATCAGGAGGACAGTGAAAGTTGTCTCTAGTCTCCCACTCCCCTGCCTCTCAGTCTGAAGAAGGGGGACCTTATATCCCCCCCTCTTCAGGAGGGAAGGATGAGGGGGAATCTTATAGAAACATATAAAATTATAAAAGGACCGGACAAGCTAGATGCAGGAAAAATGTTCCCTATGTTGGGCGAGTCTAGAACCAGGGGCCACACAGTCTTAGAATAAAGGGGAGGCCATTTAAGACTGAGGTGAGAAAAAACTTTTTCACCCAGAGAGTTGTGAATTTATGGAATTCCCTGCCACAGAGGACAGTGGAGGCCAAATCACTGGATGGATTTAAGAGAGAGTTAGATAGAGATCGAGGGGCTAGTGGAGTCAAGGGATATGGGGAGAAGGCAGGCACGGGTTATTGATAGGGGATGATCAGCCATGATCAGAATGAATGGCGGTGCTGGCTCGAAGGGCCGAATGGCCTCCTCCTGCACCTATTTTCTATGTTTCTATGTTTCTAAGAAGGGTCCCGACCCGAAACGTCACCCATTCCTTCTCTCCAGAGATGCCGCCTGTCCCGCCCGCTGAGTTCCTCCAGCATTTTGTATCTATCTTCGGTAGAAACCAACACCTGCAGTTCCTTTCTGCTCATCCAATAAACCAGTTGCATTGGCATCTTTGCTCACAAGTGGTGTAACCACCAACTGAAATCGTTCAGAAGGATTCATAGTAAACGCAGAATCTGATACTTCGAGCAATGAGAAAAAATATCATTTTAAACACACACAGGGCGTGGAATCTATGGTGAGGGTACATAAGAAAGTAAAACATCATATCATTGTTAATAACAATGCCTAGCTCATGACGTGGCAATCATGATATCTGAGTGCATTATGGTCTTTATTGATTTGTAGACCCATTTACAGAAAAAGGTATTTATTTGAGGACATTTCTAACAATTATACATCCAAGCAACAGGTATCTTTTGGGATCAAAGTACTGGGGTTAAGCAGTGTCCAGAGATCCTATAATACATAAGGCCCGATCAGGGACATACAATCCTTCGGAACTGCCATAGTAAACATTTAATTGCACTGAACTCATCTACTGATCAAATGTGCCAATGGAAAAATCAATGTCTTTAAGGACTATGCAACCAGCGATGCATCCAAATTCATTGCATTATATAGACGTTGCGTCTATTTTTAATTCGGCATTGATTTTGGAGATAAGATAAGATATATGACCTTTCTGGAATGATGGTGGATAGTCACCTCCTTAAAATTTGATTTGGGTATATAGGTCTTATAACAGACCTTTTAAAATACCATGAGCCTTTTCAGAAGTGGAATCCCAATATAGCCTATCCAAACCCTTCATCCAGTATAAACATATCTGTTTGTAACTCTTGTAAATCACAGGCCACATTTACAGCGGAGATATAATCCAAATACAGGGGAAACATGCCACAGAGTGGGACTATGTATATATATGTGTGTAACTCTGACACATCACAACATACGTTGGCATGAGGAAAGGCGCAGGTGCAACATGCAAAAGAGCTCGCCCTTTCCAACACCCTTAAAGTGGGGGGAAATGGAGGTAGTTCCGAATATTTTCATCCCAAGCCGGGGAATAAAAGGTCGTTTTTAAAGAGAGCAAAAAGTCTCAACTGTAAACTCTCACCTGCGCTCTAAGACTAGGTACGAACTGTGTTATTTATGTTCGTCGGGGCAGGTCTCACAGCATCTATCTGCCTCGACCAGCATTCAGAGAAAAAGCAGAGGCAAAACAAGGTCACTTGAAACCAAACATCCCACCGCTGTTTGTTGGCGGCCAGCGTGGCGGGAGCTACGCTAGGAACTCGTACTTCTCATCCCGTTGTGGTCATCTTCGAGTGGATTCAGCAAGTGAGCAAATAATTGCATATTCCTGCGCATTGTAAGCAACTTACGTTGTATCACGAGCTCTGACGGGTTTAACGCCTCAAACACCAGAGCGTTAAAGCAAACGAAACCATATATGAGCAGCTGAATGCAGGCGCTTGCAGGTGCTGAGCAGAACAGGTTGACGATCAGTCACGGGCAGGAGTTGGTGAACGAGGTGTGAGGCACATCCTTGTTTGGCCACTCTGAATAACATTGCAGTCCTCATCCCTTCCCCTCCCAAAGCCGATGGACTAAAGCCATTAACTGCACCAAACTTCATCGGGAGGCTGATAGATAATGTTGTAACGCAAGGAGCTGTGCGGAGATTGTAATCATACTTGTAAAACCCTGTTGGCCATTTTGCCATTCATGTTAAACAAGTGGACAGGCCATATTACAGTCCCCAACTAAAAATCAAAGGGACAGGCCGAGAAAACAAAAAATAGGAAAAAGCCAAATCAAAGGTACGAGTGGAAAAAATAATTTGTTAAACTTACTCTGATAAACGTATAGGTCACGTTAGCTTTGGCCGTTTTAACTTTTTGAATAAAATAGCTAAACTTATGGTTGTGATGATAGGATTTTTGATCAGGCTGAGGATGTTTGGGGACATTCAGCGCAGGACCCGCGCGCTAACTACTTTGTGCCTCCGATCATTACAATCCTGCTTAGCTTTTTAGTTTGAGACACGGCCTTTGGCCCACCGAGGTCCACGGACCATCGATATCACCCATCAAGGTGGTTCCCATGACCAACCCCAATCCCGATTTTGCAGATGGGGCCAATTGAACTACAAACGAGCCGAACGCCTTTGGACAGGGAGGAAACCCGGCAGACGGAGGAGAGGAAAACCCAGCGCAGGTCCAGGGAAACGGTTGCAAACTCCACACCGCCAGAGCCCAGAGTCTGGCCGATCGAACCCGGGTGGTCTCTGGCATTCGGAAGGCAGCCTTCTTGCGCTGTACCGGCTGCGCCACTGTTTCCCAGTCACGCTATGCACAGAGATCAGAATCAAGTATCTTGGAAAGGCATTTCCCTGATTACTTGGCACGGGGTTCTTGATTTAATAGTTTACTGTTTTGTCTCGTGCCCAGATTGCGTTGGTGTATAGGGTGTGAACGATCACCAGGGAGCAAATGTCGTATCTTGCCAGGAGTCGGCCCTGATGACAACGGGGGAGAACATGCAAAAATCCACGCAGGCATAGTGCGCCAGGAGGTCAGGATCGAACCGGGGGCGAGGGGAGGGGGGGAGATGCGCGGACCACTGGCCTCGCGCCACGATGGTGCAGGACAGGCGCGGCCAAAGCAACGCAAGACTGCTCGCGAAAGGTGGGAGAAGCTGTCAGTTCTCCACCGAACAAACGGGTCCAGCCTAGAAATAGAGCATCTTGATCTTTGGGTAAAATGGACCAACCGAAACCGGACCAGCGCGAGACTTTGACATGTCAATCTCCTTGTGCAATTTCTCGAGAGCGAATAATAAGTCAAGACAACGAAATTGTCACGTGGTGTACCTGAGAGGACGCAATTGTCATTGCTAGACTTAAATCTATACAGACGATTTGCAGTCAACCGCTGTGATCTTGTTGATGAATGCATTTGAGGGCTTGATAAGAAAAGTTTAGGTGTGCACTTTCTTATATAGGGATATAATCATTTTTTAGATTATTATATAGTATAATAGTATTATTATATATATTAAGGACATTAAAAAGAAATTGCAAGTACTGTAGTGCAGCTTAGCTGACGAGCTCACAGATATAGCTCAGAGAGTGACGCAAGAACCAAAAGACCCATGGCAAATGATAATGTGGTCAGTGTGATTCGTCAGTGGTTAGGCCATTATGGTATCGGCTTGCCCGCTCCGCGTCGCTGCTGACGTGATACTGCAGCAGTGGTACAGTACCGGACACGCTAAGTACGTCTCGATGCAACACACACCAGTCACTTCTCACGAGCATTGCCGGCTTGACACATGAGTCCTCATTGGGACATGTCGAGGATCAGGTAGAGCGAATGCACAGGCCACTTTGAAGCCAAACTACTACCAACATAGCTTGACAAGGGAACAGGAGAAACAGCAGATGAAATTGGGGCCACAGAGAGTGACACAGAGTGAGGCACACCGAACAGGCGAAGGCCCTTCTGCCGAGACTTGCCACGTCAGGACCCCACCAGGTAACATGACCATGTGCGCTGCGAATAGATCAACCTGCCCGTCCGATCTTGGCGCATAATAGGCAAACGTAGCAAAAGTAGGTTGCAGGATTATAGTATAGTAAATTGTAGCGTACGCGATTCAGGACCATTCATAGAGGCTCTGGAGCAGGCCGCCATTCAGTCTCACGGTCATGGGCCTGACTTATCCAACTTTGAATCCAAGATTAAGGATCATATAGCAGGCCGATGAATGGCCCGCCGGGAAGCTTTTAAGGCCTGAGTATCTGAGAAGAATCGATGTTTATGACACAGAGATGTGAGTGAATCTGCCACAGGGGTAGTTGAGGCGCAGTTCATTGGTTCATATAGTCAAGAGGAGTTACGATGAGGCCCTTGTGGCTAGGTGGATCAGGGGGGGAGGAGAAAGGCAGGATGGCGATACTGAGTTGGATGAATGATAATGCCATGATCATTATTGATAGGCGATCACGATGGCTACTCTGCATTCGTATTTTCTAGTGTTTCTAGAAGTCAAGGATTCCATTGTACCCGCCGTTCCTCTCCATACCACCTGAGTCCCTTTATCGCCCATCTTATATGGGCCACATCTAACTCATCCTGTCTAGAACTTTTGCTCATGATCTATCTAGCCGTATGGATGAGCGAGGACCTGCATATGCTGAAAGAGAATGGAGCTGGCTGGCTTGGATACTCTGGAGTGTTTAGAAGGATTGACTGAGCCGGGGGTATTCCTTATGAAACCTAATGTTATAGAGATATAAGGGTGATGGACACGCTAGATCAGGAAACATGTTCCTGGATGTATGGGAGGAGGTCCAGATCACCAGGAGTCCTGGTTACCACACAGATTTAAGATTTAGATCGGGTAAGTCACATTTAGCAAGACAGAGAGAGGAAACACCTTTTCAATCAGAGATGCGTTGCAGTCTGTGGATGATTCTCTGCCTAGAGGTTCCGGTGAGAGGCATGGTTTCTATGGTATATATTTCAATGTATGGTATGAGCTACGATCGCAGGCCCTTAAGAGACTAGTACGGAGTCGAGGGGTATATCGCGAAGTCGGGATGACAGGCAAGAACGGAACAGGTACTGATTGGGAACATTGATCAGTCTATGATTTCCACAGCGACTGAACGATTGGATGCTGGCTCGTTAAGGCCAGACATAGCGCCTACTCTGCACCTATTAGTGGACACAATCAACATGCATACTGTTAAATTATGTTACATAAGGATACACACAGACCTCAAATCGCACGGCTACATCATTAGTCATACAACATTTCCATGATCTCCCTGCTAACCTGTCCAAATGATGTTTGTAGAGTGTAACATAATAAGACATTGATGGAGGCCTCATGTAGAGCCGTACAGCACGTGTGAAAACACGGCCCTTCAGCCGAGCGCATTTCCATGCCTGAGCCGAATGCATTCGCCCTAACCTAACGCATGTCGTATTTGACCTTGATTTGTACTGCGCCAGATGATTCACCCCGTCTACACCTGTTCTTCACCTCCGAGTAGTACTGTCCAATGTCTTTTAAAATGATCTGGATAGTTCATAGTCCCTGGTCGCGCTCACGCTATCTCGTGTGTTATGCTACTGTATAGGATGTATTATCATACCCTATCTAGACCACACCACTACTCATGCCGATGTATAGATATGTGTCTTATCTCAGACCAGCATTCAGGCTTGGTGACCACAGGTATCCTATCAGTGAAGTCACTCATAACTGCTGAGGTTCGAATGCATGGAATGCATAGTTGTCGCTGAAAGCCACATAGTGTATTACCTCCACTCATCGAAGTTGCCTAATAATAATCCGCAGTCTACTATGGAATTCCTGGATAATCTACTATTTTGTGAGTTGGAGTCATTTCTATACATTGCTCGTTCCATGCACCCACCACTGTTTTATAGTCGAGAGTAATAGTTGCCTTTAGGGTCGACCACTCGAGGGTGAAAAGTGGCAAATGTTGCTGCCAGCAGAGGTGTTGACAGCCACGAAGGGTGGTGAATGAGTCGGATCTAATTACGCATGCGTATGCCAAATGGTGTCGGGATTGCGAACTGATGAGTGATATACGCAATTGATGTTGGCACTTTTAGATCAGAGTAATGGATATTCAGGGTGAGGGAATATGGAGTGGAAGATCAAGGGATAGGAGAGTGCACATGAGGCAGGAAAGGGCGATTAGGCATTAGTTATTTGACAGTGGGGTGCATGCACAACGTGTAGTGGGCTCGAATAGTGACCTTGCTCAGGTCATATGCAGTACCTACTTAGTTTCCGTTTTAGTTACTGTGATATCTGTACAGAGTTTGTCCTTTACCCCAGTCTCAGACATGTCTAGTGTGGATTTTCTTCCGAGGAATAACTTCTGGTTTCATCTCGAAGCACGCATACCAAGAGAAGGCTGTCCAGGTTTGTAGGTTAATTGGCTCGGTTAGTAAATGTGAATTGTCCCCGTTGTTGTGGATGGATAGTGTTTAGAGTCGCCGGATTGCGATGGAGTCGACACGGATCGGTGGGCGAAGGGCCTGCTTTCCGACGCTGTATCTCTGTACAAGGGCGCACAGCGGTAGAGTTCCTGCCTACAGCGCTTGCAACACGGCGAGACCCGGGTTCGATCAAGACCCAGGGTGCTGTCTGTACGGAGTCTGTACGTTCTCCCCGTGACCCACGCGCGGGCTTTCTCTAGATCTTTCAGTTTCCTCCCACACTCCAAAGACGTGCAGGTTTGAGGTTATTCGCTGGGTTTTGTATACTTGGTAGAAGTGTTAAATGTCCCCAGTGTGGTGTTAAGATAGTGTTATTGTGCAGGCGCGCTGTCGGCAAGGACTCGGTGGACATGCCGCACTCACCCGATGGTAGGCCTGACTGTTGCCTGCGCAGCGTATCCTACTACTACTACACTAAGAGCTAATTGACTAGACCTGCACATACGATTTGCCTCATGTTTCCACGCGCCGTAAGTCATGCATTAATGGATACACGATGATGAGTAGTTAATGTCAGGGCACGACATGCAACACACGATTGATGCAAGGAGACCAATCGCACGCAAGCACAGGACGATGCAGACACTGTCAAGCGTGACACTTGCTACCGCGTAAGCTGAGATCCACGAGAGGAGCGGTATCTACTGTACCTAGAGGTCTTGTAGGAAAATTGTAGCAAGAGTATCACATGTCTACGTGGCCTCCAATGACATCGTTGTCAAAATGAACTTTGTGGGCCTAGCAGTTGACGAGTTTGTGACAACGAGATAAGCACGGATGGTAAGGAGTCTGTCGATGCTGGGTTGGAAGCCGCGGGATGCACTCAACTCAGTGCCATGGCACAGCACGGGCCATCCGAAGTCACCACAGAGGACGCAGTGTGGTAATGTCATGCTATCAAGCAGTCGTATGGAATTTCAGCCAGGCGCGCAGTTCCCCTCCACACAGATTCGGCCGTAGAAACTTTACACATCAACACGTCTAATATGACAGGACGGATAGGTTCATTCTATCACCCAACACATCAGGGCAGGGTTTAAGCAGATCACTATTTAACGACACCCCAATGGAATCATGCTGATCAGCAATACTCTATCTTACTGAGCCTCTTGCTTCGTACAGAATGCAGCGAATGAATAACGAAATATCTGTAGCCTCCTATTGCTCACGGTATTATTTAAACCACATGTGTAATCGATTTTAATGCTCTTTTTATTAATGTTTACTGTTTATCGGGCTCTATTGCCTAACGTCACTGTGTGTCTCGTTGTCCAATCTGTGGTTGTGAGCACTCAAGGCAACATCCTTTGGTTATGGAATACTTGAGCCACACAGTAAAGCGTATTTATCAATTGAGTCACAGACCAGCCGAGGTATGGCTGGTTCGTGGTGGAGTTTGCACGTTCTCACATTGCGCCCTAGCCTGTTGGTGCTTATCCCCACACCCAATTCTAAATTTTAGGGTACAGGTTAATGATTCGTGCACAACCATGGACGGAGAGTTAGTGTAACTCGAGGCCGTAAAGTCTACTTCTACAATGTACACTCCGTTTTTTGAGCCCGTTCTTCAGTTTATTTGGACCTTCAATATCTCGGTCTGTGTCTCATTCGCCAGTATCACCCCTCTACCATCTCCCACTCTTCCCTCTCCCTTTTCCCCCATCTCCCTACCACTTACACCCCTTCCCTCTCCTGTCCCCTTCTCCCACCTTGCCCCACGCCAATACTGACCACACTCATCCTCGTCCCCACTACACGTTACCTGGCCACCCCGACAACTCCTCCGTCTCCCCTGACACCGCAGCTCACCACCCTACGTCCAATCTCGCACCTATCCCCGGCATGAGCTGTGGCTGCTCGTTGCCTCCATCCCTCCCCCTATCACACTCCCCTGTTCCCTTTCGTCCGCCCGTCAACCTCCCCCTTTCTCACTCACCGCCCCACTCGCCATTGACACTCTCGGTTTGAAGAAGGTCGCGACGCAACGGTCCACCCATTGCCTTCTCTCCAGAGACCGCTGAGCTATTCCAGCATTTGTGCCGGTCAGTCTGATACTGAACTAACAGAAGGGCTGCCCTACCGCAGTTAGCCGTGTCCGGTGGGTACCAAACTCACTCCTTGTGTGTAATAAGCCAGGGCTTTTGTTCACTGACATAAACCAGTGTACAAACACCTGAGAGGCGAATTATTAAACAATAATGGAATGTCACACTTTGGCCACGAAAAGAACCTGTAGCAAGAGACATTATTCGGCTCACTCAGTACTGTACGATGTCTCATCCCCACGTGTATTCCATGCACACCAAGATTGGTTGGAAGCACACTGTCCAGTTCCCATGCGTCACTTTTGGTATAGGTTTTTCCAGTTGAAATAGGCCATTCGGACCATCGAGTCCACTCGCATCTCTATCGGTGGGCAGTGATGATGTATGCCCTCACTTACAGTTGTCGCACATTTTCACCGCCAGTTCAATGCCCGCCACTAAACACCTGCATTGTGGGCAGACAGGACGACGTACTAGATCAAAGAGATGATTAACTCGCCATGTATGACTCCGGTCTTACACCTGTAGTCCAAGACCTTCGACTTGGGTCCTCCGACAGCCCTCTGTGGCAGAGGGTTCACATGGATGAACTAGCCCGTGTGACTAGAAGAGTTCCCACTCACCTCCTTTGTCTTAGAAGCGACCTGCGCCGCTTAATTCTGTAAGGCTGTTGACCTAGGCGTCCTTATGGCTGTGCCCAGCCGAAGTAGAAACATCCTCTGTCCACCATCAACAACCTTATCCACGGCGCTTTCATGTAGTGATGTACGTGTTTCGCATAATGTCTGGAGGTCACACGCGGCTCAACTCCTTGCGTAAGGACTACATGGGAGACAGGTACACCTCAGTGTCCATCAAACGCTCATATATCAGGATTTTTGTCTATAGAATGCCACGCATTCCTCTGGTATAGTCATTCGTGTCTACTAATGCTCCTCCTCTCAGACGCCCCGACGCCCACCCTTCCCAGATACGGCGTCCCAAAGCATTGCTGCCTTTTAAACTAGTGTTACTTCTTGAATCAGGTACAGTCTTTCACCTGATAATCATTGCAACATAAGCATTCGACATAGACAATGCGTTTGCATGGTATGTAGGCCCTATTCGCCCATATCGAAGCGCAGCACCGCCCAAGTTCAATGCGACGACCGATCTCGATAAGTCCCAATCCAGGTACCACGTTCCCTGCCTTCTACCATATCCCTGACTGCCGCCTATGCTTTAAGAGCCCTATCTAGCTTATCTATTGAACAGTATCCAGAAAGCGTTGCCGCACCGGCCCTTGAGGGCAGAGAATTCCGACCGTCTCACAAGCTATCTGGGTGAGAAAAGAGGTAGTTTCACCTTCATCTCTGTTCTAAAATGGTTACCCCTTATTCTTAAACTTAGTGCGCGCCTGGTTTCCGGACTTTCCCCCATAAACATTCGGGGAACATGTTTCTGCCTCTAGCTGTGTCCAAACTTGATACAATGTTATCCAGCTTACCCCTGTATTCTAAATTCTTTCACACTCTATCCCCAGTACAGGTGACACTAAAATAATCTAATTATGTTTTAAATCACACAGTTTGTTAAGAATTCCTGATACGGATTATGTAAATCCGTCACAAGGATGTCCCTTCACTTGCTTGACAATTACTTTGCGGATGGTAACCACGGAATATTGTACAATAAATCCTACTTAAAATGTGGCGGGACAACTGTTTCAAGTACAAATTATTAGTTTGTGTTCAGTAATTCAAAGGCCCTTCTCTCGAGTGTAATGAATATCTACTGCCTCAGCCATTAGATACATCTTGTTGATTCACCTTCACGTGGATGTGGACTCATGTTGCCAATCTCACTAATGTGTTGGAACATGGCCATATGCTAACATACTTGCGTGGAAAACAAAAAAAAGAGTCAAACGCACATGAGCTTCTTCGAGACTGAAAGATAGGGTCTCCGACCAGAAAGCAATCTATCAGGTTCTCCGACAGATGCCGTTTGCCTGACCAGCCCATGAGTTATCCAAGAGAACGTAACGTCACTCCACATTTTAAGTCGCTAGGGTAGCAGTTTTCTTATAGGATCAATGTGATACAGGATTAGAGCAGCGACCGAGTAGTAATAGGAATTTGTCATTGTTTATCGAGAACCTCGGGCTACGGAGTGGTTAAGCACCTCACAAATCTACAAGGGGGTGGCATAGAAAATAGAAACATAGAAAATAGGTACAGGCGTAGGTCATTCGGCCCTTCGAGCCTGAACCGTCATTCAATATGATCATAGCTGATCATCCAACTCAGTATCCTGTACCTGCCTTCTCTCCATACCCCCTGATCCCTTTAGCCACAAGGGGCACATCTAACTCCCTCTTAAATATAGCCAAGAACTGTGCCTCAAATACCTACTGCTGGGCTAGAGAGGCCACGCAGGATTCACCCTCGCTGTGTGAAAAAGTTTTCTCATCCCCCATTGAGTCCTAAAGGATTTCCCATTATACGCTTAAGCCGTGTGACCCCTTGTCCTGGACTTCCCCAACATCGGGAACAATCTTCCTGCATCTAGCCTGTCCCACCCCTTAAGAATTTTGTAAGTTTCTATACGATCCCCCCTAAATCTTCAACATTCTAGCAAGTACAAGCCGAGTCTATCCAGTCTTTCTTCATATGAAAGTCCTGACATCACAGGAATCAGATGGTGAACCTTCTCTGACAAATGCCTCTTGGCAATAATGAGATTCCCAATGCAAGACCAACTCTTCTCACCGACTCAGAACTGGTCCGAGTGCACGCCGCGTCCGACAGTAACCCACACCAAATCCGGCATCGACATCACTCCAGTCCGCAAACAACTTCACTGGCTTCCCACTCCTACCGATAACCTCAAAATCCTGGTCCTCACCTACAAAGCCCTCCACCATGCCCCCCCCCCCCTCGCCCCCCCCCCCCCCCCCCCCCCCACCCCCCCACCCGCCCCCACATCCATCCCCCCCCCCCCCCCCCCCCCCACCCCCCCTCCCACCCCCCCCCCCCCTCCCCCCCCCCCCCCCCCCGCCTCCCCCCTGTACCAAGCCCTCACGGTCCCTCAGATCCACAGTCAGTGTCGTCGCCATCCACAAAGTCCAAACCGCCACAGGTTTGGAGGAAAGAGCCTTCTCAAGGGCAAGCTCCCAGGCTCTGAACTCCCTACCCACTGATCCGAGCACATTCCGTGTCCCTCACCATCTTCCAGTCCCGCCTAACAGGAACCCACTCTTCAACTCTGGCCTATCCTTAGCCCCACGTCCACAGCCTGCTTTTCAGACTGTGCTTGAAGTGCCTCATATTGGGTAGTGTTTTGGTATTGAATTCGTCGTTAACTTTGTGTACTAGTAGTCTCTCTCACTATTTAGTTCATTCCCTTGAACAGTTTTTCCTCTACCTGTCCTAAATTGTTGTAGCGGTGCACCTTGGCCTCTTGAAAAGGAGCAGCCCACTAAATAGAATTTTTAGTTTTATTTTCGTACATCACTTTTACTACGGGAACCGATTTTGCATCACTATTTGGCTTGCCATGTAAACTGAAGGTCATATCTGAGCAAATGTCCCATGTATGCATAGTGAGGGAGTGCAGCATGAAGGTTCACCAGACTGATCTGGGATGCACAGGACTGATGAAGTGAAGAAAGGAATGGAAGTAGATGGGTTATACATCTCTAGCAATTGTAGGAGATTGAGAGAGGGATCTTATAGAAACGCTACAAAATTATTAAGGGGTAGCCGAACAGGTAGATGCTAGGAAGATTCAGGTCCCGATGTGGGTTGGAGTCCAGGACAAGGGGTCACCCTGCTTAAGGAGAAGTGGGGAAATTCCTATTACGACCGTAGTATGAGTGAGAACATTGTCACACAGAAGAAGTGATTGATGTAAGATCTCCCCCTGGAACTCTCTGCCACGAGGTTATTTTAGGCCATTTCATGGGCTATAATTTAAGAGGATTTAGTATGTCGGCCCCTTTGTGGCCAATGGGGATCAGCAGAGTATGCGACGAGAATGTCCAGGTACGGTTGGATACTGAGTGAGATGATCAGCCATGAGTCTATTGAATGGCGGTTGCAGGAATTCGAAGGGCCGATCTGGCCCGCACTCATGCATCCTAGTAATTTCTAATTTTCTAGTTTCTATGTTCACATCGTGTTTCAGGGCTGCACAAGGTCAATGAGCTCGCAGCGAGGCTAGAGTTGCTTGCCTCACAGCGCCCAGATGACCCGGGTTCAATCGTCGACTACGGATGACGGTCTGTACGGTAGGTTCTAACGACGGTCACGTAGGCGGTCTTCCAGTCACCTCAACCCACTACCTAAAGACAGAGCGGTTTTGCAGGTAACTGGTCCATTCACGCAGCACACATTGATCTTCTAGTGTCGGCGCTGTGAAGCGGGAACAGAACACAGTGTTACTGTGTACGGGTACGCATCGCGCGGTTACACGGTGCGGTGCAGTATTGGTGCCTGTAGTAAGGCCTGTAACTACCACGAGTATAATATTAAATTAGAATCTATGAACTATGAACCACATTAGTTTTGTCACTAAACCCGCCCCTCCTCCACCTAGTGCACAGTCATCTGAAAGAACGCGCGACTCGTCTGACGTCAGTTATGAATGCGACGGCTTCTCAGTGTAGGCGATACGGTGGATGATGAACTCACATAAAGCAACCGCAGCCAGTTCTCATGTCGATGTTCGACTGGATGAGATTGAGACTGACTCATAAAAGTGGAAACGAGAGTGCTGGCCAGTTGAAGCTCAGCCGTCGGTCAAGGCAGCATCTGTGGGTAGGTATACATGGATTTTTATCGGTGTGACGGTTCTCACAGATGGTATGACTGAAGTAACTTCTAGGGAGTCATCTTGGGCCAAGCTAGTTGATCTGTGTGCGTGTCGGACATGTCGCTATTAGTGGTGACGTATTCACAAAGTGCGTGAGAGTATGACTCGCTGTGTATTTTGCTGGCAGCATTGTGATGAGAAAATGGATAAGGTTATGGACGTTATTCATCATGAAGTGAATGGAGAACTCATGCGGTGTCAGTGAATGGCATTGTGTGTGAGAAACATTGGAGTAGTGGAAAGCGTTTACAGGATCGCGCGAGACCGTAAGCTGCGTAGTCAGGCCGATTGATGAATGTCAGCTGTGTGGAGAACATGGATAGGTGAGATATTTGGGATCGGGGCAGCCTTCTTCTAGGAGTAACGACCAGCTATAATGGTTATGCGATTGTGCAGATATGTCGAATACAACGATTGTTGCAAGTGACTTATGCATCAGAGTCACTACATGGTTCGCGGCTACACCCCCCCCCCATCAAGGTCCGGATACTTATACGGTACACAAAATCGATCTTGGGATTGTAAGTTCGGAGGTGTGTGTCTAATGACAAAGGCGTGGTGATCACGGCATTGACACCGATCCCTTCCATGGATCCCGTACACGTTTCCTAGCAAAAGAGATGAAACAACATACCACTAGCGTGCGGAAAGTGCTTAGATGAAGCACAAAATGTGTTCTAGATCACAATGGGACTGAGAATTGCAAGTAGGAGGCTCGGTGTTGTGACTATGTTCAAACAGGTCGGAGGAAGAAAAGGTGAGGACATTACAGACAATGAGCTAAACTAGATCTATGACTAGAGTCAGGGAACTGCAGAGGGTGAGTTGGCACAAAGAAGAGCGACAGTAGTGCTGGAGTAACTCACGAGGGGCTCAGGCTAAGCATCTTTACTGGACACCAAGCAATAGGTGCTAGGGGTAGGCATTGGACATTTGGCCCACATAGAGCTCGAGCACCGCCTCATGTGATCATGGCTGATCTATCGCACAATCAGTATGCCCCGTTCCTGCTCTTGCTCACCTATCCCCTGATGACATCTATTAAGGAGCCCTATCTCGCTCTCTCCTTGAAATCACTCATCAGAGACCGCCCTCCATCCGCCCTCTGCACGGCATGAGAAGTCCACAGACTCACACTCTCTGGAGAAAAAGAGCCAGAGATGTTTGACTTAGCTCGTCTCCGTTTCTAATCTCTGACTTACCCATTAGTCGTGCGGTTAAACTGTGGCTCCCTTGACTGCCCATTTGGTTCGGGCTCCCCCACATCAGTTGAAAGCATGTAACATGATTACACTATAACCATATAACAATTACAGTTTACGGTAAACCGCGCCATCTTCGGCCCTGACAAGTCCGTGCCGAATGTATACAATGTCCCCTAGTCCCTGCCTGCCCTCATACCAGTAAACTGATCCATTCCTTCTCAGCCAATGCCTATCCAATTTATTTTTAATGAACCATATGAAACCTGCCCCACCACCTCCACTTGAAGCTTCATTCCACACCGCTACCATCTTCTGAGTAAGAAGTTCCCCCTCATCTTTACCCCTCAACTTTCTGTCCCTAATTCTGAAGTCATGTCCTCTTGTTTGAATCTTCCCTATTCTCAAAGGGAAAAGCGCTATGTCCACATCAACTATGTCTATCCCTCTCGATCATTTTAACATGATACTCTACGTACATGTCCTTCCCTGCAACTTCCTGCACTAGCCGAGAAGAAAGAACCTACCTTATTCAACACAGGACCCTCTGTATCACTGATGAGTTCCCCTGTGCCCAACCTCAGGCAAACATTACGATAGTAAATCTCCCTCTTGGTACTCTCTCTATTTTGTTGACAAGTCCCCTTCCTATTAATCATACGACCATGCATTGTTGTGCCCACTACCTCAGATTTGGTCAACTACCCCACCATGTGCCTCTTGTCCAAGCTATTTTACTCCACAGTTCACATGGCCAGCTTCTATCTGTCATAGTTTCCCTAGCCTCTACTGCTTGTTACTTTCCATTCCCGCACCAAGATTAATCTTATACTTGTATCAATAGCTACAATCACCTAGCACTCGATGACTCTCGCTAGACACAGGCTTGTAATGATCAGAGTGACTACATCTCAAATGACAGAGGTCCAGTATGAGTCCCTACCTTAACCCATGCATGCCTTCTCTGGTAATCAACTCAAGCCAGGTCAGCGCAATCTCTGGAGAGAATACCATGGGTCTGACGAAGGGGCTCGCGGCGAGCCTTAAACGTCACCCATTTCCGGTTCTCCCGATATAGTGGCGATTCGGAAAGTAGGCCGCGACTAGTACTTACATCCAACTTTTGTGTCTACTTCTGCTCGTCTTTGGTAGTTAAAACCAGCTCTGCAACAACTTTCCTCATGTATCACAGAGAGTTGTGCGACGCAGCCCAGACCCTGATTATTACGGGCGTCAGGGGTTCTGGGGAGAATGCAGGAGATTGGGGGTTGGAGGTAGGATATGATCAGCGAATGCGCTGAATGTGCTGAGTGACTCTGATGGCCGGAATGGCAAGAATTCTGCAACGTATCACTTGAGCACCATGCGCACAAACCACCTCCCCTTCCCTCATCCTCCATCTACACCTCACGCTGGCCCATCTGCTCATGGCTCAGCAAGCATCATCAGGACCTGGCATCACCCCGTGCCACTTCCCGGCTTCTCCCCTCTCCATCAGGCAAGAGGTACAGTTGTCATGGATCAAGCAAACGCACACCTCAGAATTCGGGTGCTCAGTTTCTTCCCTAGCTGTTCTCAGTTCAACGAAGCCTCCTAGCCACAAACAGAGCAGGTACGCCCCTGAACGACTATCACCTCATTGGAATACACCTGCTTGAACTCATTGTGAGCAGAGCTTACTAGCTTTACCTGCGCGAACGTTATTCCCTTATCACGGTATCTGTCGGACTGTGCGTGACAGCTTTTTTACAGGGTCTCGTCTGTGGAGGCATTGGGTTTACCCTCGTGTGCCTCCGTTGTCGTCTACCCACACTCAAGACTTCTGCGGTAGGCGTCGTGTTTTATGTCTCCAGACGTTAATCGACCCTCTGTAAAACCGCTTCCCTAGTGGAAATGGAGGGGCACAGAATTGGATACGTGAGTGAACAGAGCGAATGGTCACCTTCAAGTCACAGTCCTTGTTATTTGTCAACATAACACATACGATTGCAGTGCATTCAAATAAAGTGGCAATGCTCTTCGCGAGGACTATTAGTGCAAAGTACAGAACATGACGACAGAAACAACCACACAAAGTACGAAACACAATCTAACACACATATTTCTTTTACATAATATAATAATGAGGAAAAACTTCTGTAGAGATTAGTCCCCTGTGGAGATAGGCTCGTTACAGTCCAAATTGCCTCTGGAAGAAGACTCCTCTTCTTCAACCCTCTCCAACCCTCTCCGTGTCTCACCGCATGGCAACGGAGGCGGTTGCTGACCGTAGCAGCTTGGAACAGTCCGGTGCCAGGGGGGGTGGAAGGGGTCTTCACATGATTTTGTTGTTGCTCGGGCTGCACATCCTGGTTTGATTTGTTCCTGCAGGGGGGTGAGTGACAGTTCCCATAGTGCGTTCGGACGTACGCACTACTCTCTGCAGAGCCTGCATTATAATGTCTCAGAGACCTAGCAACTGACCGCCTGAGTCATGTCCTATGTAAGTTCATGATAGACCTTTATGGATGGTGATACTTGAGACGAGGAGTGTTCGGACAGGTACAAGATTTAAATTAGAGCAATGCGATTAAATTGGAAAAGAGAATAAAATGATCACTTTAGGTATGTCAGATGCTTCTCCTAAATATTACGCATATTGCAAAGAAGAACGATTCTACATACTACGGGGTCGCTAATAATCAGCGGAGAAATCAGAATACTCGAATCCTGGAACAGAGAACAGTACTTACTACAGTGAAGATGTGGATTACTGATCAGTCCGAGGACACTACATTTCGGAAAATACCTTAGGCTGTCTTGGCGGAAAAAGCGGATCAATTTCTACAAGCCATTTCGTTCCCTGTTACTGAAATTTCTGCATATCAACAGACTATGGTTATTTTTTTTTTCTTTTTTTCCTTTTTTTTAAATTTAGGCTTCATAACGTTAAAAAATGACGCTGGACACAAAATTGGATAACTGTTATGTTGTAGGCCTATCCCGTTACTAAATCGCTTCATGTCAGTTGAAGTTTGGCCTCGGTAGTGTGAAGAGCCAAACGCAGGTAGTGAGGACTAGGCTAGCATGGGTGGCAATGTTCACGGGGTGTTTTGGTAAATAAGTGGGCAAGGTGGGCGCCAAGTGGCCTGTTTCTAATCTCCATGAATTCCCTATAGCATCTTTGTACAGGAATTATTACTGACGTTTAATAACATCCCGTAACAAAGAGAACTCAGTTTAAAACCACCCCCCGCCCCACCCACCCAACCCGACCCCCACCGCACACTCTTTTTGTTATTCTTTTTCTTTTATTTTTTTTGTGGGGTGGGTAGGGGGCGCGAGGGGGGGAGGGGGGGGGGCGTAAAGAGGCAACTGCAGTGCTAGCCGAGAACTCTAAGGTAGACAAAATAACGCGTGAGCGATAAACTCAGCGCGACAGGGGAGGCCATCAGGCTAGCATCTATGGAGGCGAATAGGCACATAGCGCGACGCGTTTGCCGGACGATGACCCCTTCTCAGACTGTATCGGCTGGCTGGGCGCTAGTGGGAGGGGGGGGGCGGACGCAAGACAGAAGGAACGGAAGAGGCGGAGAGCTTGTGGGCTGTGGGAGAGCTGTGGCACGGCGGAGGGGGAAGGAGGAGGAGAAGCAGAGCTGTGGACTACTCTGTAAATGGGACTAGTCAACGTTCTTACGCCTGGGGTTGTAAGGCTATCCCAAGGAACAATTGAGGTGCTGCTCCTCCAAGTTGTGGGGGACTCACTACGGCCATGGAGGAGGCTGCCCAGGACAGAAAGGTCGGATGGAATGGGGAGGGGGAGTTGAAGTGCGGAGCCACCTGGGAGATCAGGTTGGTTATTGGGAATCTGAGCGGAGGGGGTGTTGGGCGAAACGACTCGCGACAAGCTGCACCCGGTCGTCACCGATGTAGAGTTGTGCAGATGACACCTTTAGCGCAGCGCACGCGATGCAATAGATGATCGCGTTGAGACAGGCGTGATTGTGTGCACTGGCGTCGAAACTCTGCCGCCCCGACGAAGATGCTGTGGCAACCCTTGGAGGGAGTCAAGGGTGTGGCGGGAGAGTGGCTCTCCCGTAATCGTGACAATGTGTAGCATGTTCTGCGTTGCAAGGGAAAGTGCCCGGAGATGAGGCGGCTGAGTTTGGTGGGACATGGGACTACAATGACCACGGGAGTGGCCGCTCGTTACGGACAGCGGAGCGGTCTCTGGGGAACCGGAATCAGCATCGAAAGTGTGAGACGAGACGGGACAGATGTGACCAGTCCGCGCTGAAAGGATCCCGTTTGAGATGTTGGTCGAAACTGACGGGGATTTCATATTCAGTTTAACCTGTTGCATTCCCAGTGTGATAACTGGGTCTGCCAGAAGAAGACAGGGTCGTCGACTATGCTGAAACACACCTGCTTAGCTGACTCTCCAGAGCACTGCTGGCTGTCCCGGATGAGTGACTACTCCGCTTTTATGTGTGCATATTTTGAGTCATATACTGTACCTCGGATGAATCCTTACACACCCAGGGTTAGAATCCTGACGTATCTTGTAATAGCTTTGGTTCATTGATGCTACAAGTAGATATGGGCAAATAGACGGTGTGTTGAACACAGAAAACTGAAGAATATAGAACAGGATTAATGGGCAATGAAATTTACGAGAAGAAAGAAACTTGCAGCCGAGTGATTGTTTTTGCTGTTCCTCAAATTTACGAACCTTCAGAATACTATCAAAGTCTTTCTGCAAATCTGCTATTAGATGCGGGAACTGCGTCATCAACGGCTGTGGATTTTGGAACTACTCTGTGACATTCGTGGTATATCCAGACAAAAGTCAATTACTTTAATCATAGCTTTGAAACCATATCACTATCAGATTTCCCTGGCTGGCTAAAGACCTTGAATGCGTCTTCGTCAGTCCGGTTTCTTTTACTTTTACCGTATCATTAGGACCAGAGAAATAGGATGCAGGAGTCGCTTCCATTCGGCACTTGAGCCTCAGCACCGCCATTGTTTCAACCCTCTCGTGGACTCAGGGCTGATCTCCACATACCTCAGTGCCACAATATTCCCAATACCCTATCTTGCTATTCTGTCAGGGACGCTCCTGCCCTTCCGTGCAACTTACGCGCTAATGGTTCACAAGGTTAATTCCCGGGGATGGCCCACATGAGAGAGGCGATGGGATTTATAGTGAGAAAATATACTCTCCCAGCTTTGTAACGGCGTAATTGAGCCCACACTAGAGCATGAACTACAGGTTCCAGATGATGTGGGTCATTCAATAAGGGATCGAGGCACGAACCAGGCTGGCATCATCAGTTTAAGACGTCAGGGGTATAGTCCACTTTAGACCCACGGAAGATGGGAAACACCTTTTGCAGACATCAGATGAGTGTTGACCGACAGTTCTGTCTGAACTTCGTTGATTACTACACCGAGCGGAGGTGGATGGCAGCAGGTAGTTCACTGGCACCCTACTTTACAGATTCGAAGTAGGGGATAGGGTCTCACGTAAAGATAGCAGAGTCAGGGAGGATATTGGAATTAGAGGGGCACTGATAGGGCAGAGTATGGAACGGGCTATTGATGGAAGTTGCATTAGTTGACTCTAGCCATCTGTATCATTTTGTAATGTGGTATGCTAGGCTCGATGTAGGGTTTCCTTCGTGTCAGTGCATGCGCTACCTGATTATGATTGCTATTGATTACAATGATTCCAGAGAGTTCAGAGTGCTTAATCGGTCTGGAGACGGAACATAGACTATTTGATTAGCTAGCGGTTAGCTGGAGAAGAGTTTATGTGGCCAAGCTGGCGGAAAATTTGACATCTACTGGGCTGTCCCACTGTACAAGACTCTCTTCGCGTAGCGACTAGCCGGCACCCGGAGACAGTAAGGTTGTATCAGGTCAACGAAAAGGTTCAGCATGTTGAAAATCCAGCGGCGCCAGAAACAAGGATATGACTTCTTGGGCCGTATCTACTGAACGACCGTACCGGCTTCACCCCGCGAAGACATGTCGCCTGTACGAGATCAGTGAGCATCTCCTCAGTCGACCCCGAAGTAGACGTTGTAGCGTTACATTCTGAGTCAGCCTGCATGGACTCATTCCTGTGAATGTTGAAAACTATTTCGCTGTGTGACCTATGACGAAGAGGGCTCGGCAGTCGCCGAAAAGTCGCGTACGTAGCGGACGGGATCTTGAGGACTGAAGCGGGAACGATGACGGGTACTCTGAGCGTCAACCGCAAAGCACAAATAGGGGCGGGGGAACATATGACCTGCACACCGCTGGTTAGTAACTGCTTCCGAAACGTGGTTTTCCTTATGGTGACACGATAGTGAGCGAGGTGGCAACAGAAATAGAGAGAGTGAGCTGAGGACCTGAGGCTTATGACCAGAGCTGAGTTGAAGGGATGAACAAACCTGCCAGGGTACTGCTGGCTCATGGTCGGGACCATTCACGATCGGGAACAGGGGAAAGAAACAACGTCGTTGTCATTGGTGCCGATAGGTAGTGAGGGTGGCATTGACAGTATGTTTAACAATGGATACTGTTGCAGATGACTGCGAAAATACGAAGGTAGACAAAAATGCTGAGAAATCAGCGGTTGCGATGACGTCATGTACTGCGAGGTTTTGCGAAGGAGCGATAGCAACGTCAGGCCGAAACCCGCAGGAAATAGGTCAACGTCGCACAGGCCAAAACCCTTCTTTACCTAGCCAGAATGAAAATAGGTGCTAGGAGTAGGCCATTCGAGCCTTGCGTAGCCTGCACGACATTCAATATGATCATGGCTGATGATCATCCAATCAGTACTCAATGTTCTCTGGCACTACACTCTGATCGTCCTTTAGTTCATGCATATTGGGCAAGCATCTAACTCCCCTTAAATCATAGCCACATGAACACTGTGCGCGAGCTCAAACTAACCTTCCTGCGGGTCACGAGCGAGAGAGACGTTCCAGATGTGATTCACCGCTCTTATTTGTTGTGAAAAACAGTTTTCCTACATTCCGATCCTAATAGATGTCCCTACTTATCCGTTTAAACCCATCGGGAGACCCTAGTTCTGACTTCCCAACATCGGAACAATTATTCAGATGCTAGCGTTCAGCATGATCATGAGACATTGAGAGGGTGCGGAGGTTATGGGGCATAACGTTATGTATGAGCAGAGAGAATGTTCCGCGCTTAGGAGGTGATGCACGTCATACGATCCGCGCCTCGACCTGATTGACATTGGTGGAGTAGGAGAGGTGATGGGCGGAGCGATGGCCGAACTCGCTCCTATCCTTATGATCATAGAGTTAAAAGCGTATAGACACCCCAGGCCTAGAAATGGATACTTTCTCTACTCCTGAGTAAGGAAGTCCTTTCAGCATTAGGCCCCGGTCCCACGATGCGACTTTCACCCAAGAGCTCGCCCGAGTTTTAAAAACAATCAAAAAACTCGTGGTACCTCATCACGAGTATGTTTTTACTCTTGGAAATTATTTTCACACTGTTGAAAAAACTTCACGAGTCCCACGTTTCCCGAGAGAACTTGCTCCTTGCCGTTATGCGTTACGAGCTGCACTACGGGACGAATCCACGAAGCTCCGACGTCACCCGCTACGTACATTCTTACGTAGCTTACCACAAGTTGATATATTTTTTAAACTCGCGAGACGTTTAGTAGGACAGGCCCTTAGACTGAGGCTGGTTCATTACCGAATTAGTGCAGCTAACAGCCAGAGATCGTATACATCACACTATACCTATAGTCTTCATGCTGCCGTCCCCCTGACAAGCGAGAGTTAGTTGGTTAGAGATTACAGCGTGGGGAAACAGGCCCATTTCGGCACAGAGTCCATGCGACCATTCGAGTCACCCATTCACACACTTAGGTCTGTGTTATCCCACTTCCTCATCCCACTCCGCTACACACTAGCGGGGCAATTTAGGCCGATTTTGTCCTACAAAACCCGCCGCCTTTGGGATGTGGGAGGAACTCTCGGAGAGCACCGTGTTTATAGTTTAAATGTTGCAAATAGTAACATGAGTCGCTGGCCTTTTGGGATACAGAGCAGAATTAAGGCATTAGCCTCCAAAGATATATCTAAGACTAGTTTCTTGCCAACAGGCTTATCAGGCTCTTGGTTGTGGAGCAGGGTTTACTAGAAGTGAATAACTACTGACTTATCTGAAACAATGACATTGCAGGTGACCAAATGCAACGCTGTTTGCCTCGAAATAGAAAGGTCAGCGCAAATTTGACCAATCTCTTCTTAAAGTTAATATCTTCTAATGCACGCAGCAACATGGTAAACCTTCTCCTGAGCCCTCTCCAAAGCCTCTGTATTTTTCCTGTAATTAGGTATCCAGAACCGCACACAATGCTCCAAATGCTGCCCAACTAATGAAGCCGCAACATGGTTTCCTGATTCTCATAACGGACGACCGCACCCTTGAATTCAGAGTCAAGTCACTTGACTTGACTCTGCGGCTGGCACGGACACTTTAATACTGGCACTGGCCACTCAAATCAGCGGCCCCGGACATTTTTTATGATTGGTTTATTGTATTTTAACATTGTGTTTTTTTTTACCTGCTTTTAACTATTTATACTGTTCCATCAGGGACTGGATTGTTTTTTAGTGTTATTATGTGTGAAGTGTTTTAAATTTCATGTGCAATGCTCCGCTATTCACTGGGAAACGTCTTTTCATTTTGCACTGTAACAACTGTTGCTGCAAGGTGACAATAAAGGTTGATTGATTGAAGGCAGGAGCACCGTTTGCTTTCCGTAGAGTTTTATCGACAGTATACGTTGATCTAAACCGCAAACCGTGATCTAAGCAGTAAACTAAACCGGTGGGAAGTGGCCGATTCGGAAATACAAGCCGCTGAGAATGATCTTCCGTTCCGACGTCGGAGTTCCATCATCCTGGCGAGAGGGTTTGAACATCGGGCCGTCTGTAGCGGCCACTGCGGGGGGGGCTCGGGAGGTCCCGAGGAGGAGGACTTCCCTCACAGTGGGGAACTTTGATTCCGCAGTGTGGAGATGTTCATATTAAAGTTATTCTTGCTACTGAGGGAGTGCAGCGTAGGTTCACCAGGTTAATTCCCGGGATGGCGGGACTGTCATATACTGAGAGAACGGAGCGGCTGGGCTTGTACACTCTGGAGTTTAGAAGGATGAGAGGAGATCTCATTGAAACATATAAGATTGTTAAGGGCTTGGACACGCTAGAGGCAGGAAACATGTTCCCGATGTTGGGGGAGTCCAGAACCAGGGGCCACACACAGTTTAAGAATAAGGGGGAAGCCATTTAGAACGGAGATGAGGAAACACTTTTTCTCACAGAGGGTGGTGAGTCTGTGGAATTCTCTGCCTCAGAGGGCGGTGGAGGCGGGCTCTCTGGATGCTTTCAAGAGAGGGCTCTTAAAAATAGCGGAGTCAGGGGATATGGGGAGAAGGCAGGAACAGGGTACTGATTGGGGATGATCAGCCATGATCACATTGAATGGCGGTGCTGGGTCGAAGGGCCGAATGGCCTACTCCTGCACCTATTGTCTATAAAGTCTATCATGTGTTGTGCTCTTTTTTATTCGTGTGGCTGTATGGGTGACCACAATAAATGTCCCTTCACCTCGATCTCTCTAGATCTCAAGAGCCCTCCACACATCAAAATGGTTACATTCCCCTAGCGGGAAACACACACAAAATGCCGGAGTAACTCTATATTGAGAAAGCAAGGGATGAATTTTGTTTCAAAATCTGTGCAGCTTTTTGTCAACTTTTGGCAAGTATAGGTTTTATATATCTATTGATGTGGGGGGTTGATTCTTAACAAGAAAGCAACTTCAATTTACTTTGATCTAAATTAATGCTCTTAAACCATATATTTAATGGCATAGGAACACCAAAGGCATGCCCAAGGTGCCTGAGTAACTCAGCGGGCCAGGCAGCATCTGTGCTGGAGTAACTCAGCGCGGGTCAGGCAGCATCTGTGGAGAACATGGATAGGTGACGTTTCACAGAGTGCTGGAGTAACTCAGCGGGTCAGGCAGCAACAAAAGGCCAGTTAAGGGTCTGTCCCACTTTGCCCAGTCCTCTGCCAGTTGAGCTGAATTTGAAAAAAAAATCAAGATTTTTGTGATCTACGGACTCCTCCTCCCGACTATTTTTTAACTCGTGGACTTTTTTTGTCGGGCTGGAAAAAAACGTCCCGAGTACCTACGGCTGGCTTAACGAGCTGCTACAATATATCTACGGACTCACTACAGACTCGCTACGACGGACATTCTCCTTGAATCAACGGGGAAAACTCGGGAGAATTCGTGAGGAACTCAGGAAAGTGGGACAAGCCCTTTAGTGTTACAGGTTTTTGGCGACAATGTGCTTTTAAACGTTCTGCAAGAGATATGGAGGGAATGACTCAAAGGTGAAACTGTTCAATGTTTTTTTAAGTTTCTAAAACGTAAATTATCTTTCATCCCGCCACTTATTCACAACGTTTGTGAATACTGTAATAGTGTAAATGATAGTGCACTGTGGTGTTGCACACTCGAGGTGGCGGTAAGTGTGTGCTCACACATTGTGGAGAACATCTAATGTGAGGGTGTCAAAGGTCACGGGGAGAAGGCAGGAGAATGAAAGGGAAAAATGGATCAGCCATGATCGAATGGCGAAGCAGACTTGATGGGCCGAATGGCCTAATTCTGCTCCTAGGTTTTATGGTCTAACTCAGGCAGCATCTCTGGATAGAAGGCATGGGTGACGTTTCAGGTCGAGACCCTTCTTCTATCCAGAGATGCTGTTTGTCTCGCTGAGTTGCTCCAGCATTTTGTGTCTATCTTGAGTGTAAACCAGAATCTGCAGACTATTATCTAAATGGTGGCCGACTAGGAAAAGGGGAGATGCAGCGAGACCTGGGTGTCATGGTACACCAGTCATTGAAGTAGGCATGCAGGTGCAGCAGGCAGTGAAGAAAGCGAATGGTATGTTAGCTTTCATAGCAAAAGGATTTGAGTATAGGAGCAGGGAGGTTCTACTGCAGTTGTACAGGGTCTTGGTGAGACCACACCTGGAGTATTGCGTACAGTTTTGGTCTCCAAATCTGAGGAAGGACATTCTTGCCATAGAGGGAGTGCAGAGAAGGTTCACCAGACTGATTCCTGGGATGTCAGGACTGTCTTATGAAGAAAGACTGGATAGACTTGGTTTATACTCTCTAGAATTTAGGAGACTGAGAGGGAATCTTATAGAAACTTACAAAATTCTTAAGGGGTTGGACAGGCTAGATGCAGGAAGATTGTTCCCGATGTTGGGGAAGTCCAGGACAAGGGGTCACAGCTTAAGGATAAAGGGGAAATCCTTTAAAACCGAGATGAGAAGAACTTTTTTCACACAGAGAGTGGTGAATCTCTGGAACTCTCTGCCACAGAGGGTAGTCGAGGCCACAGTTCATTGGCTATATTTAAGAGGGAGTTAGATGTGGCCCTTGTGGCTAAGGGGATCAGAGGGTATGGAGAGAAGGCAGGTACGGAATACTGAGTTGGATGATCAGCCATGATCATATTGAATGGTGGTGCAGGCTCGAAGGGCCGAATGGCCTACTCCTGCACCTAATTTCTATGTTTTTATGTTTCTATGTTCCCCTTATATTTGACTTCCCAAGGACAATGGCTCCCTCCAGCTCAGATTCACCTCCCTCTCCCATCTCTCTGCCCATTGCTTGAGCCAATCTCTATGCCGCAGCCTGTGTTAAGCTTTGAAGCTTCATTTTAATGCCAACTGCAGACTCACCTTCTTTAATATTTCCCAAGGGTTTTTGCAGTAACATTCCAAAGCAAGGAACCTCCCAATGTATGTGCACCATATGTACACCATCCATCTATCAATTCTTCAAAGCGCTTTCCACTGCCTAGCCCAATCAAAAAAATGTACAAAGATGTGAGTGGCTGAGGATGCTGGTTTATGAAAAAGGACGCAGAGTGCTGGAGTAACTCAGCGGGTCAGGCAGCATCTGTGGAGAACATGGATAGGTGACGTTTCACAGAGTGCTGGAGTAACTCAGCGGGTCAGGCAGCATCTGTGGAGAACATGGATAGGTGACGTTTCACAGAGTGCTGGAGTAACTCAGCGGGTCAGGCAGCATCTGTGGAGAACATGGATAGGTGACGTTTCACAGAGTGCTGGAGTAACTCAGTGCGTCTCAGATCCAATGAAGAACAGGAAGACATTGAGACCTTCCTGGTTGGGGATGGAGGTGCAGAGATCATAAGAGATAGGTGCAGAATTTGGCCATTCAGCCTATCAAGTTTACTCCGCCATTCAATCTTGGCTGATCTATCTTTACATCTCACCCCATTTTCCAGCTTTCTCCCCATAACCTCTGACACCCGTACTAATCAATAATCTACTGTATTTATCTCTGCCATAACAATGGCCACTTGGCCTCTACAGCCTTCTGTGGCAAATAATTCCCCAGATTCACCACCCTCTGACTAAAGAAATTCCTCCTCATCTCCTTGCTAAAAGAACATCCAAAAATTCTGAGGCTGTGCCCTCTAGTCCTAGACTCGCCCACAAGTGGAAACATCCTCTCCACATCCACTCTATCCAAGCTATGTCTAGAGAGGGAATGGGTGCCCATGGTAGAGATGCAACAATGGGAATTAATAACTGAAAGTTATTGAAGAGTTGAGGAAGTAGATGGGCAGGTACTGGACAAGAGTGTGGAATTAAGGCATTTGGAAATGAAAGGTAGACACAAAATGCTGGAGTAACTCAGCGGGTGAGGCAGCATCTCTGGAGAGAAGGAATGGGTGATGTTTCGGGTTGAGACCCTTCTTCAGAATGATATCAGGGGAGGGGGCGGGACAGAGATTGAATTTAGTGGAAACAGTAAGACTAGTGGGAGAACTGAGAAGGGGAAGGAGGGAGAACAACAAAATAGAGAGAGGACAGAGGAGATTTACTAGAATGTTGCCTGGGTTTCAACAACTAAGTTACAGAGATAGGTTGAATAAGTTAGGTCTTTACTCTCTGGAGCGCAGAAGGTTAAGGGGGGACTTGATAGAGGTCTTTAAAATGATGAGAGGAATAGACAGAGTTGATGTGGACAAGCTTTTCCCTTTGAGAATAGGGAAGATTCAAACAAGAGGACATGACTTCAGAATTAAGGGACAGAAGTTTAGGGGTAACATGAGGGGGAACTTCTTTACTCAGAGAGTGGTAGCGGTGTGGAATGAGCTTCCAGTGGAAGTGGTGGAGGCAGGTTCATTGGTATCATTTAAAAATAAATTGGATAGGCATATGGATGAGAAGGGAATGGAGGGTTATGGTATGAGTGCAGGCAGGTGGGACTAAGGGGAAAAAAAGTTGTTCGGCACGGACTTGTAGGGCTGAGATGGCCTGTTTCTGTGCTGTAATTGTTATATGTTATATGGAGAAGTCAATGTTCATACCGCTGGGGTGTAAGCTCCCCGAGCAAAATATGAGGTGCTGTTCCTCCAATTTACAGTGGCGCTCACTCTGACACTGGAGGAGGCCCAGGAGAGAAAGGTCAGATTGGGAATGGGAGGGGGAGTTGAAGTGCTGAGCAACCGGGAGATCAGGTTGGTTAAGACGGACTGAGCGGAGGTGTTCAGTGAAACGATCGCTGAGCCTGCGCTTGGTCTCGCCGATGTGTGGGGCTGCTGCAGGCAGAAACAATTCCCCAACGATTGGTGTCAAAGAAGGATATGGCATCAAGTTCGGCACTTTGAACTCTGTCCATCATTGAGATCCATTTCTGAAAATTACAGCTTTCAATATGATTTAGTTTGATGTGGAGATCGCCAGCTGGTGGCCATGTATCACATAATGCAAAAGCTCAGGGATAGTTCAGTGTTGGAGCTCTCTCTAGTGGTAAACAGAAGTAGCTCAGCGGGTCAGGCAGCATAGAAACATAGAAACATAGAAATTAGGTGCAGGAGTAGGCCATTCGGCCCTTCGAGCCTGCACCGCCATTTAATATGATCATGGCTGATCATCCAACTCAGTATCCCGTACCTGCCTTCTTTCCATACCCTCTGATCCCCTTGGCCACAAGGGCCACATCTAACTCCCTCTTAAATATAGCCAATGAACTGGCCTCAACTACCCTCTGTGGCAGAGAGTTCCAGAGATTCACCACTCTATGTGTGAAAAAAGTTCTCTGTGGAGAACATGGATAGGTGACATTTCACAGAGTGCTGGAGTAACTCAGCGGGTCAGGCAGCATCTCTGGAGAGAAGGAATGGGTGACGTTTCGGGTCGAGACCCTTCTTCAGACTGATGTGGAGATGGGGGAGGGGCGGGAACCCGCCCCTCCCCCACCTCCACATCAGTCTGAAGAAGGGTCTCGATGTCAGTCTGAAGAAGGGTCGTCAGGTAGGCATCGTGGCATTTACACTAGCAACCCAGCCACTTCTCTGCCGGAGATGAGAACAAAAGTGGACACAGAGTGCTGGAGTAACTCAGTGGGTCAGGCAGCATCTGTGGAGAACATGGATTGGTGAGTCACTAAAGTTACTCCAGCACTCTGTGTCTTTCCTTGGTAAAGCCGCATCTGCAGGTCCTTCGTTCTATACATTGAGGTGTTTCATATCATTGTAAAGTACAGACAAAAGACAATAGACAATAGGTGCAGGAGTAGGCCATTCGGCCCTTTGAGTCAGCACCGCCATTCAATGTGATCATGGCTGATCATCCACAATCAGTACCCCATTCCTGCCTTCTCCCCATATTCCCTGACTCCGCTGTCTTTAAGAGCCCTATCTAGCTCTCTCTTGAAAGCATCCAGAGAACCGGCCTCTGAGGCAGAGAATTCCACAGACTCACAACTGTCTGTGAGAAAAAGTGTTTCCTCGTCTCCGTTCTAAGTGGCTTACTCGTTATTCTTCAACTGTGGCCCCTGGTTCTGGACTCCCACAATATCGGGAACATATTTCCAGCCTCTAGCGTGTCCAATCCCCATAATAACCTTATATGTTTCAATAAGATCCCCTGTACAGTCTCTCCGCTGAGAGGTTAGCACGCAACAAAAAAGCTTTTCACTGTACCTCGGTACACGTGACAATAAAAACAAAACATATCTACTTCTGATATTGTACAGGGTCTTGGTGAGACCACACCTGGAGTATTGCGTACAGTTTTGGTCTCCAAATCTGAGGAAGGACATTATTGCCATAGAGGGAGTGCAGAGACGGTTCACCAGACTGATTCCTGGGATGTCAGGACTGTCTTATGAAGAAAGACTGGATAGATTTGGTTTATACTCTCTAGAATTTAGAAGATTGAGAGGGGATCTTATAGAAACTTACAAAATTCTTAAGGGGTTGGACAGACTAGATGCAGGAAGATTGTTCCCGATGTTAGGGAAGTCCAGAACTAGGGGTCACAGTTTAAGGATAAGGGGGAAATCCTTTAAAACTGAGATGAGAAGAACTTTTTTCACACAGAGAGTGGTGAATCTCTGGAACTCTCTGCCACAGAGGGTAGTTGAGGCCAGTTCATTGGCTATATTTAAGAGGGAGTTAGATGTGGCCCTTGTGGCTAAGGGGATCAGGGGGTATGGAGAGAAGGCAGGTACGGGATACTGAGTTGGATGATCAGCCATGATCATATTGAATGGCGGTGCAGGCTCGAAGGGCCGAATGGCCTACTCCTGCACCTAATTTCTATGTTTCTATGATCTTCCGGTGGAAGTAAGGTCCTGTTGAAAACATCTGAAGATAGTTGGATCCTAAAACACTTTGATCATGAATTCCCGCAATGATATCCAGTGGCTGTGATAATTAACTACCAACAGCCACAATCATATACGAACACACTCCAACCACTGAACTGCATTCATGGTGTCCAGCAATTGATAGTTGTAGCCAGATATTACCAATTGTCTTGTGAAATTCACTTATCATCTCAGAAAGGCTTTTTATGAAAAGCTTGAAAGGGTTCAGAAAGGATTTAATGTTGCCAGGACTAAGGTTGCAGTTGTATAAGATGTTGGTGAGGCCACATTTAGGATATTGTGTTCAATTCTGGGCACCATGTTATAGGAGACATATTGTCAAGCTGGAAAGGACACAGGGAAGATTTACGAGGATGTTGCCAGGACTAGAGGGTGTGAGCTATAGGGAGAGGTTGAGTAGTCTGGGTCTCTATTCCATGGAGCACAGGAGGATGAGGGGTGACCTTATAGAGGTGTACAAAATCATGAGAGGAATAGATCGGGGAGACGCACAGAGTCTCTTGCCCAGAGTAGGGGAATTGAGGGCCAGAGGACAGATTAAGGTGAAGGGGAAAGATTTAATAGGAATCTGAGGGGTAACTTTTTCACACAAGGGGTGGTGGGTGTATGGAACAAGCTGCCAGAGGAGGTAGTTGAGGTTAGGGCTATCCCAATGTTTAAGAAACAGTTAGACAGGTACATGGATAGGACAGGTTTGGAGGGATATGGTCCAAGGTGGGACTAGCGGAGACGGTACATGTTGGGCGATGTGGGCAAGTTGGGCCGAAGGGCCTGTTTCCACGCTGTATCACACTGTGCCTCTGTGGCCGTTTCCCACACCGTGGCTCTAAACTAAAACAAAGTGTTTCTCCGTATCTCGGTACAGGTGACGGTAATGAGCCTGAAACCAAATCCTAAATACTTACAAAATTCTTAAGGGGTTGGACAGGCTAGATGCAGGAAGATTGTTCCCAATGTTGGGGAAGTCCAGGACAAGGGGTCACAGCTTAAGGATAAGGGGGAAATCCTTTAAAACCGAGATGAGAAGAACTTTTTTCACACAGAGAGTGGTGAATCTCTGGAACTCTCTGCCACAGAGGATAGTTGAGGCCAGTTAATTGGCTATATTTAAGAGGGAGTTAGATGTGGCCCTTGTGGCTAAGGGGATCAGGGGGTATGGAGAGAAGGCAGGTACGGGATACTGAGTTGGATGATCAGCCATGATCATATTGAACGGCGGTGCAGGCTCGAAGGGCCGAATGGCCTACTCCTGCACCTAATTTCTATGTTTCTATGTTTCTATGTAAATGAGTGCAAGGCAGGATGTAATTATCAGATGATGCAGAAGGAAGTGCCTCAGGTGCAGGGACAACAGTGAATCTCAACAAGAGAGAGAGCTTGACTTCCAAAATGGAGAAGATGAAAGGGAGATTCACGGTGATTTTTTCGGCGACTGCCGGCATCATTGACTGACGTGTCAGGTCACCGAAAAATACGTGGCGTGCTGACGTATTGGCGCGCGTCGTTTTTTCAAGAGTCGCAACATTTCTTTTGTCGGTGCTGGATTTTGAAATGCTCAAAATCTTTTGGCGACACTGATACGATGCCGGAAGTCGCCGAAGAAATTGCCAAGTGGGACAGGCCCTTTAAGGCATTTCCCTGTTCAATGTGAAACACACAGACTGGAACTGTTACATCAGGGCGGCACGGTGGCGCAGCGGGTGGAGCCGCTCCCTCACAGCGCCAGAGACCGCGGTTCGATCAAAACTACTGGTACTCATCCCTGAAATCATTCTTGTAAACCTCCTCTGGACCCTCTCCAGAGCCGGCACATCTTTCCACAGATCTGGGCCCAAATTTGCTCACAGTACTCCAAATGCGGCCTTATAGAGCCTCAGCATAACAATGAAGATAGACATAACAAGCTGGAGTAACTCAGTGGGACAGGCAGCATCTCTAGAGAGAAGGAATGGGTGACGTTTCGGTTTGAGACCCTTCTTCAGACCCATTCCTTTTCTCCAGAGACGCTGCCCGTCCCGCTGAGTTACTCCAGCATTTTGTGTCTATCTTCGGTTTAAACCAGCATCTGCAGTTCATTCCTCAGCATTACATCTCTGTTTTTGTATTCCTGTCCTCTAGATATAAATGCTAGCATTGAATTTCCTTTCCTTATGACTGATTCGACTTGCAAATTGGTGAGTTCTGCACCAGCAATCCCAAGTCCCTATGCACCCTCCGATTTCTGGATTCTCCCTCCAGTTAGAAAATAGTCTGCGCCTTTGTACTTATTGTCAAAATGCAGGTTAGGTCCAGCAGTATAACCATATAACAATTACAGCACGGAAACAGGCCATCTCGGCCCTACAAGTCCGTGCCGAACAACTTTTTTCCCTTAGTCCCACCTGCCTGCACTCATACCATAACCCTCCATTCCCTTCTCATCCATATACCTATCCAATTTATTTTTAAATGATACCAACGAACCTGCCTCCACCACTTCCACTAGAAGCTCATTCCACACCGCTACCACTCTCTGAGTAAAGAAGTTCCCCCCTCATGTTACCCCAAAACTTCTGTCCCTCAACCTATTCTGAAGTCATGTCCTCTTGTTTGAATCTTCCCTATTCTCAAAGGGAAAAGCTTGTCCACATCAACTCTGTCTATCCCTCTCATCATTTTAAAGACCTCTATCAAGTCCCCCCTTAACCTTCTGCGCTCCAGAGAATAAAGACCTAACTTATTCAACCTTTCTCTGTAACTTAGTTGTTGAAACCCAGGCAACATTCTAGTAAATTATCCAGTACCTATATCCTTGGCCCTCGCAGGTAGAGGCCGCCTCCACTGTGTGACAAACTTGTAGGCGTCCAGCCGTATCTCGATGATGTTGTTGAGAAGAGCGAGCAGGGGGGCGAGGGGGAAAGCAGCAACAAATATGGTGGTGAAGCCAAACTGTAGAACTAAAGAGAAACGAGAGCGGTCTGAGTTATAGCTGCCTGAGCTAGTGACAACACATGCCACCATTCATCATTATTATATACTGTATAATCATATCAACAATATCATATACTATGTAAATATTATGTACATTATATACCATACACATATCTTAGACACCTTATATTATATATAAATATTTACACATTATTAGATTCCATATATTGATTAGTAGGACTATTATAAACCATGCGAATATCATATACATATTATTATATTCAATATAAATATTATATACACGTTATTATATTATATATAAATATCAGAACACATTATATTCTACATACATATATACACATTATTTTATCCCATAACTTGTTATTGTATACTACATAAATACTATATTATATACATAATATATATTATTTATTTAATAGTATGTAATACCATATGATGTATAATATAAGGGACAGAAGTTTAGGGGTAACATGAGGGGGAACTTCTTTACTCAGAGAGTGGTAGCGGTGTGGAATGAGCTTCCAGTGGAAGTGGTGGAGGCAGGTTCGATGGTATCATTTAAAAATAAATTGGATAGGCATATGGATGGGAAGGGAATGGAGGCTTATGGTATGAGTGCAGGCAGGTGGGACTAAGGGAAAATAATTGTTCGGCACGGACTTGTAGGGCTGAGATGGCCTGTTTCCGTGCTGTAATTGTTATACGGTTATATGGTTATATAATTATATGTATATAATATATTATATTTGTTATTTATACAGTATATATATTACTGTATATGTAAATAGTTATATTAGTATTTATAATAATATATAATAACAATATTTAAAATACAATGAGATGTATAATACTATTTATAGAATATTGATATATATATATAGATATTTGTATACCATTTATATAGGAACGCATGTTAAACAAGGAATTTTGTTCATGAATCACATTTTCTCAAACTTCCCAGGATGGAAATGTCAAATACTAGAGGGCGTAGTTTAACGTGAGAAGGGAAAAAAACTCAATGGAGATGTGCAGGGCAGTTATTTTGACACAGAGGATGGTGGGTGCCTGGAACGAGCTACTGGGGGTGGTGGTGGAGGCAGATACCATAGCGGTGTTTCGAGACTTTTGCACAGGCGCATGGATATGTAAGGAATGGAGGGAATCGAGGATTATTCTGATTATAAGGAGGCAAGAAACTGGAAGCAGGAAAAGACCAGTTCCCCCGCCCGCTGCATCAGTCTGAAGAAGGGTCCCGACCCGAAACATCACCTTTCCACGTTCTGCAGAGATGCTGCCTGACCCGCTGAGTCACTCCAGCACTCTGTGAAACGTCACCTATCCATGTTCTCCACAGATGCTGCCTGACCCGCTGACTACTCCAGCACTCTGTGAAACATCACCTATCCATGTTCTCCACAGATGCTGCCTGACCCGCTGAGTTACTCCAGCACTCTGTGAAACATCACCTATCCATGTTCTCCACAGATGCTGCCTGACCCGCTGAGTTACTCAGGCACCTTGAGCATGTCTTTGGTGTAAACCAGCATCTGCAGTTCATTCTTTTGCAATATTGGGCGAGAAAAAGTCGGGAATCACTAGGATTATGCACTGCCTCCCACTGGCTTGAATGAGGGACTACAATGTCAAAACTTGAAGATCGAGTCGCAGGTAGATAAGGTGGTCAAAAAGTATTTTGGCACTTTGGCCTTTATCAGTCAGAGTATTGAGTATAGAAGTTGGGAGGTCATGTTGCAGTTTTATAAGACCTTGGTGAGACTGCATTTGGAATATTGTGTTTGGTTCTGGGCACAATGTTATGGGAAAGATGTTGTCAAGCTGGAAAGGGTTCAGAGAAGATTTATGAGGATATTGCCAGGACTAGAGGGTGTGAGCTATAGGGAGAGGTTGATTAGGCTGGATCTCTATTCCATGGAGTGTAGGAGGATGAGGGGTGATCTTACAGAGGTGGAATAGATCGGGTTGATGCACAGAGTCTCTTGCCCAAAGTAGGTGAATCGAGGACCAGAGGACATTGGTTCAAGGTGAAGGGAAAAGATTTAATTGGCAAATCTGAGGGGCAACTTCTTCACACAAAGGGTGGTGGGTGTATGGAACGAGCTGCCAGAGGAGGTAGTTGAGGCAGGGACTAAGGAACAGTTAGACTGGTACAAGGATAGGACAGACTTGGAGGGGTATGGGCCAAAAGCAGGCAGGTGGGACTGGTGTATCTGGGACAAGTTGGCCTGGGTGGGCAAGTTGGGCTGAGGGCCTGTTTCCACACTGTATCACTCTAGGACTCCATGACTCTATGGTACTTACCCATTTCCAGATACTCGTCTACCAGTCCATGGTTTTCAAGGGCTGCAGGTTCCAATCTTGCTCCCACTGAGGGAAAGCAATACAATTGCTCGCCTCATGATGTGGACTGACACTAAGCTGGGGGGCACAGGAAGCAAAGCGTAGGACCAACGGGTTCTGTAACAATGGCAGGCATTGACCCAGGGATTATTGAAGGCTCTGTGCTGGGACCCACTCTGTAATATATGTTAATATTTGGCAGCAATTGCCTTTCATTCCATTTCTCCCTCGTTTGCACACACACACACAGCAGCATGGGGGGCAGGTTAGCACACGCAGGAACACACAGGAGCACACACACACACACACACACACACACACACACACACACACACACACACACACACACACACACACACGCACACACACATTCACACAGTGGCACACACACAGGAAAGCGCACACTACACACACAATGCACAGGACACGACTATACACACACACACACTACTGCAGCGACACTAGGGTCTGGTTTGCACACACACTGTCCATGCACACACACACATGCAGCACACAGCAAGCAGTGAAGAAGGAGCACACACACAGGCTTTCATTGCAAAAGCACACACACAGCAGGGAGGTTCTACTGCAGTTGCATAGGGTCTTGATGAGACCACAAGCTGGAGTATTGCGTACAGTTTTGGTCTCCAAATCTGAGCAAGACACACGCAATTGACACAGCGCAGACACAGGTTCACACACACTGACACACTGGGATGCACACACACACACACACATGCAGAGCACAAGACTGGATAGACACACACACATACACACACCAACACACACACACACATACACACAAACACACACACACACAAACACACACACACACACACTTGGACACACACACACACACACCGCTCTCGACACAACACACACACAAGGTGCACAGCTTAAGGATAAGGGGGAAATCGTTTAAAACCGAGATGAGAAGAACTTTTTTCACACAGAGAGTGGTGAATCTCTATAACTCTCTGCCACAGAGGGTAGTCGAGGCCAGTACATTGGCTATATAAGAGGGAGTTAGATGTGGCCCTTGTGGCTAAGGGGATCAGAGGGTATGGAGAGAAGGCAGGTATGGGATACTGAGTTGGATGATCAGCCATGATCATATTGGATGGCGGTGCAGGCTCGAAGGGCCGAATGGCCTACTCCTGCACCTAAGTTCTATGTTTCTATTTTCTATCAGGTAGATGCACGGAGTCTCTTGCCCAGAGTAGGGTAATCGAGGACCAGAGGACATTGGTGCAAGTTGAAGGGAAAAAGATTTAATTGGAATCTGAGGGGTAACTTCTTCACACAAAGGGTGGTGGGTGTATGGAACGAGCTGCCAGAGGAGGTAGTTGAGGCAGGGACTATCCCAACATTTAAGGAACAGTTAGACTGGTACATGGATAGGACACAGACTTGGAGGCATATGGGCCAAACGCAGGGAGGTGGGACTGGTGTATCTGGGACAAGTTGGACTGGGTGGGCAAGTTGGGCTGAGGGCCAGTTCAAACACTGTATCACTCTAGGACTCCATGACTCTATGGTACTTACCCATTTCCAGATACTCGTCTACCAGTCCATGGTTGTTCATGGGCTGCAGGTTCCAATCTTGCTCCCACTGAGGTAGGTAATACTTGCTCGCCTCATCGTGACTGGCTCGCTTCACCTTTCTCCGTGACCACCAGTTCTGTAACAATCTGCATTGGCCCAGGGATTATTGAAGTGACTGAGCTCAGACCCACTCTGTACAATATGTTCATATTTGACAGCAATTGCCTTTCATTCCATTTCTCCCTCGTTCCCACGCATACACACGCACGCACACAGACAAGCACAGGCACACACACACACACAGGCACACGCACACACACACGCATACGCACACACACATACGCACACGCACACGCACACATACACACGCACAGGCACACGCACACACACACACACGCATACACACGCACACACACACATACACGCACACACACACACCATCTCTTAATGAGAGCAGAGCAATTCAATGGTGGACACAAATGCTGGAGAAACTTTCACCCAGAGAGTTGTGAATTTGTGGAATTCCCTGCCACAGAGGGCAGTGGAGACCAAGTCACTGGATGGATTTAAGAGAGAGTTAGATTGAGCTCTAGGGGCTAGTGGAGTCAAGGGATATGGGGAGAAGGCAGGCACGGGTTATTGACTGAGGATGATCAGCCATGATCACAGTGAATGGCGGTGCTGGCTCGAAGGGCCGAATGGCCTCCTCCTGCACTTATTTTTGATGTTTCTAAAAGAGAAATCTCACGGGTATCCGAGCTCCATGAAGTTGTTCCACATTTGCTTCAGCACCATGATGATGCCCATCTGCATACACAGGTCGATCAGGCAGCCGCTGGGATGACACAGCAGCAAGAACAAGGCAACGGTTCAGCGTTTTGCACGTCAAAGGACGGGTGGTGGCGCAGCGGCAGAGTCGCTGCTTTACTGCGCTTGCAGCGCCAGGGACCCGGGTTCGATCCCCACCGCGGGACCTACCTCTGTACGGAGTCTGTACTGTTCCATACAGTTTAGTTTATTGCCACAGGTGCAGTGAAAAGCCTTTTGTTGCGTATTAACCAGCGGAAAGACAACACATGATTACAATCCAGCCACTCACTGTGTACAGATACATGGTCTCCTAATCTGAGGAAAGACATTCTTGCCATAGAGGGAGTACAGAGAAGGTTCACCAGACTGATTCCTGGGATGGCAGGACTTTCATATGAAGAAAGACTGGATAGACTCGGCTTGTACTCGCTAGAATTTAGAAGATTGAGTGGGGGTCTTATAGAAACTTACAAAATTCTTAAGGGGCTGGACAGGCTAGATGCAGGAAGATCGTTCCAGATGTTGGGGAAGTCCAGAACTAGGGGTCACAGTTTAAGGATAAGAGGGAAGTCTTTTAGGACCGAGATGAGAAAATCAGTTTTTACACAGAGAGTGGTGAATCTCTGGAATTCTCTGCCACAAAAGGTAGTTGAGGCCAGTTCATTGGCGATATTTAAGAGGGAGTTAGATGTGGCCCTTGTGGCTAAAGGGATCAGGGGGTATGGAGAGAAGGCAGGGATGGGATACTGAGTTGGATGATCAGCCATGATCATATTGAATGGCGGTGCAGGCTCGAAGGGCCGAATGGCCTACTGCTGCACCTATTTTCTATGTTTCTATGATAAGGGATCATAGTTAAAATAAGAATATTGAAGAGTGTGGAGCGATTGTAATATGTGATTGTAGTTCTGTTTCTGGGGTCAGCGCGCAAATAGCCGGCTGCGTGGGTTTCCTCCAGGAGCTCTGGTTTCCTCCCACACTCAAAACACGTGCAGGGGTGTAGACTAATTGGTTTCTGTAAGTTGTACTCGGTGTGTAGGATAGAACTGATCCCTGGTCGGCGTGGACTCAGGCCGAAGGGCCTGTTTCAATGCTGTATCTCTAAACGAAAGTAAAAGACACCGCATGGAAACAGGCCATTCGGCCCACCGAGTCCATGCTGACCAGCGATCCCCGCACACTTGCACTGTTCTGCACACTCTAGGGACAATTTTACAGATGACTATTAGCCTACGAAACCGCACGTCTTTGGAGTGTGGGAGGAAACCGGAGCACCCGGTGAAAACCCACGCAGGAGAACATACAAACTCCGTACAGACAGCACCCGTAGTCGGGATGGAACCGGGGTCTCTGGTGCTGTGAGGCAGCAACTCTACCGCTGCGCCACCGTGCCGCTATTAGATTGAGCAGAACACACAGGAAGACAACTGTACATTCAAACCCGCTGCAGATATAGATAGACACAAGTAACTGCAGATACCAGTTAAAAAAGGTACAGAGTGCTGGAGTAACTCAGTAGGTCAGGTTGCATCTCTGGAGAACATGGATAGGCCATTAATAGAACATGAGTAGGCGGAAGAAGGGTCCCGACCCGAAACGTCACCTATCCATGTTCTCCACAGATGCTGCCTGACCTGCTGAGTTACTCCAGCACTCTGTGAAACGTCACCTATCCATGTTCTCCACAGATGCTGCCTGACCTGCTGAGTTACTCCAGCACTCTGTGAAACGTCACCTATCCATGTTCTCCACAGATGCTGCCTGACCCGCTGAGTTACTCCAGCACTACTCCAGAACTCTCAGATGCTGCCCAGAAACGTCACCTATCCATGTTCTCCACAGATGCTGCCTGACTGACCCCTGAGTTACTCTCCAGCACTCTGTGAAACGTCACCTATCCATGTTCTCCACAGATGCTGCCTGACCCGCTGAGTTACTCCAGCACTCTGTGAAACGTCACCTATCCATGTTCTCCACAGATGCTGCCTGACCCGCTGAGTTACTCCAGCACTCTGTGTCTTTTTCTGCAGATGTAGGTAAGTACTGTCCACCAAAACACCCCCCCAACAACTTACCTTAATTGATTGATAGAGACAGCATGGAAAGAGGCCCTTCGGCCCACCAAGTCCACGCTGGCCATCGATCACGTGTTCAAATTTTTCTATGTTATCCCACCTTCTGATCCATTCCCAACTCACCAGGGGCAACTTACAGAGTGTCGATTAACCTTCAAACCTGCACGTCTTTGGCATGTGGTGAGTAGTGTGTAGGGATTGGATGAGAAAATACTAGTTTGACTGTCGCCCTGTTGAGTTTCACCTACCCCACAGCCACCAATGGACCTTTGTGGGCTCAAACTTTCTTGATCATTGGTGCATTTTACATAGGTTTCATTTATTTGTTCTATTTACCATCAATATCTCTTGTTTCCCTCCTCCCTGACACTCAGTCTGAAGAAGGGTCTCGACCCGAAACGTCACCCATTCCTTTTTCCTGAGATGCTGCCTGTCCCGCTGAGTTACACCAGCATTTTGTGTCTATCTTCGGTCTAAACCAGCATCTGCAGTTCGTTCCTACACACGGAACTAGTGTAAACAGGTGATCGATGGACAGCATGGGCTCGGTGGGCCGAATGGTCTAGTTCTAATGCTGTGCCTTAGCAATCAATCAAAAATGTCAACTAAAATAAAAGAATAGTGAAAGGCTTGGGTGGATTGGATACGGAGAGGATGTTGCCACCTGTGGGAAAGTCTAGAACTAGAGGTCAAAGCCTCAGAATTCAAGGCCTCTGAGGGCGGGTTCTCTGGATACTTTCAAGAGAGAGCTAGATAGGGCTCTTAAAGATAGTGGAGTCAGGAGATATGGGGAGAAGGCAGGAACGGGGTATTGATTGGGGATGATCAGCCATGATCACATTGAATGGCGGTGCTGGCTGGAAGGGCCGAATGGCCTACTCCTGCACCTATAGTCTATTGACGTTCTTTTCGGAAGGAGATGAGGTGGAATTTCTTTTGAGGGTGGTGAATCTGTGGAATTGTCTGCCATAGAAAGCTGTGGAGGCCAAGTCAAAGCAAGGATTTCATTGTCCTATCTCAGACACATGACAATAAATTCTCTTGAATCTTGAAGTCAGTGGCTATATTTTAGGCAAAGATGGATAGATTTTTGATTAGTACGGGTGACAGGGGTTACGGGGAGAAGGCAGGAGAATGGGGTTAGGAGGGGTGAGATAGATCAGCCATGATTGAATGGCGGAGTAGACTTGATGGGCCATTGGGCCTAATGCCCCTGTCCCACTTAGGAAACCTGAACGGAAACCTCTGGAGACTTTGTGCCCCACCCAAGGTTTCCGTGTGGTTCCCGGAGGTTCCTGGAGGTTTTTGTCAGTCTCCACTACCTGCAACCTCTGGCAACCACCTGCAACCCCCGGAAACCTTGGGTGGGGCGCAAAGTCTCCAGAGGTTTCCGTTCAGGTTTCCTAAGTGGCATAACAGGGGCATAATTCTACTCCCATCACTTATGATCGTTTGATCCTGTGAAAATAAACTTGCATGTGTTATTATAACAACAGTGAGCCAAGTAGCGATAGAAATGATCGTTGCTTTACCTCTTCCAGTCTCCATCGGTGAAACAGCTTGGCATAGGCTCCAGGCCGCCCTGCAAACCTGCCCAACACAACAGGAGATATTAGTTAGTTAGTTAGTTAGTTAGTTAGATAGTTAGTTAGTTAGTTAGTTAGATAGTTAGTTAGGCAATTGTCACGTGTACTGCAATACAGTGAAAAGCGTGCTAACCAGCCAGCGTAATGATAATCGAGCCGGGTTCGATCCCGACTACGGGTGCTGTCACGTACAGTATTCTATTTGACTGGACAGCACGCAAACAAAAGCTATTGACTGTACCTCGGTGCAGATTACATGAATGAGCTAAACGAAATCAGCGGTAGAGCTGCTGCCTCACAGCGCCAGAGACCCGGGTTCGATCCCGGCTACAGCTGCTGTCTGTACGGAGTTTGTACGTTCTCCCCGTGACCTGCGTGGGTTTTTGCCGAGATTTTCGGTTTCCTCCCAACTGCAAAGACGTGCAAGTTTGTAAGTTAATCGGCTTGGCGTACATGTAAATTGTCACTGGTGTGTGTAGGATAGTGTTAGTGGGCGGGGATCGCTGGTCGGCATGGACTCGGTGGGCCGAAGGACCTGTGTACACGCTGTATCTCTAAACTAAACTAAAAACTATGGCAATAAAACACTATTAACTCTTGACGTAACTATTCTAAGTATGATTCATACTTTTAAACCCAAACTGAGACTAAACGCCTTTACTTTAGGATGTGCGATAGAACTTTATCCCAGGAGGGAAATAAAAACACAATGTATCTGAAAAATAAAACATGAGGGAGTGCAGCGTAGGTTCACCAGGTTAATTCCTGGGATGGTGGGACTGACTTATGATGAAAGAATGGGTCGACTGGGCTTGTATTCACTGGAATTTAGAAGGATGAGAGGGTATCTTATAGAAACATATAAAATTCTTAAAGGATTGGACAGGCTATATGCAGGGAAAATGTTCCCCATGTTGGGGGAGTCCAGAACCAGGGGTCACACAGTTTAAAAATAAGGGGTCGGCCATTTAGGACTCAGATAAGAAAAACCTTTTCACCCAGAGAGTTGTGAATCTGTGGAATTCTCTGCCACAGAAGGTAGTGGAGGCCAATTCACTGATTGTTTTCTAGAGAGTTAGACAATAGGCAATAGGTGCAGGAGTAGGCCATTCGGCCCTTCGAGCCAATGTGATCATAGAAACATAGTAAACATTTTAATTAGGTGCAGGAGTGGACAGGCTATATGCAGGAAATGGCTGATCCCCATGTTGGGGGAGTTCCAGAACCCTGGGTCCACAAGGGTTTAAAAAATAAAGGGTCGGCCATTTAGGAGTTCCAGAGATTCAGATAAGAAAAAAAACCTCATTTCACCCAGAGAGTGGACTTGAATCTGGGAACAATCTTCCTGCATCTCTGCCACAGAGGCAGTGATCCCCTCTCCAATATCAGTCTTTCTTCATAAGAGTTTGACATCCCAGGAATCAGTCTTGTGAACAGTCTCTGCACTCCCTCTATGGCAATAATGTCCTTCCTCAGATTAGACACCAAAACTGTACGCAATAGTCCAGGCCATTTGGCCTTCAAGACCAGCACCGTCATTCAGTAGTGATCATGGCTATATCATCCCCAATCAGTACATACCCCGTTCTTTACTGCCTTCTCATGCCTACCCATGATCCCCCTGACTCCGCTATCTTTAAGAGCCCTATCTAGCTTCGCCCTTTTGAAAGTATCCAGATCTGAACGCCCACCCACCCAGCCTATCCTCACCCCACCGCATCCTCCTCACAGCTGAGCTTAGGCAGTTAGATTTAGCTCATTAAGGGATAACTGATCATCCCCAATCAGTACCCCGTTCCTGCCTCTGCTATCTTTAAGAGCCCTATCTAGCTCTCTCTTGAAAGTATCCAGAGAACTGGCCTCCACCACCCTCTGAGGCAGTTAGATTTAGCTCTTAGGGCTAACGGAATCAAGGGATATGGGGAAAAAATAGGAACAGGGTACTGATTTTAGATGATCAGCCAGGTGCTGGCTCGAAGGGCTGAATGGCCTACTCCTGCACCTATTTTTCCATGTTTCTATGTTTCGAAAGTGACGAGTGGAAAGGATTGGGGATGAGCAAAGATTGGGAGGGTCAGGGAACAATTGAGCAGCTACGAGTCGGTGGAATAACAGAGACATCGGCCGAGCTTTTCCTGCCTACAGTCCATGTGCCAGCTGAGTGGTATTCCCCACTGCAGCGCTAAATTATTTAACATCCACTCGTTCAACCACTTTACCACTCTCACGTGACTCGACTTCCTTCACCCACAATAGGGCCCAGAAATATGAATGATTGCAGCAACTTACAAACCACTTCTGAAAAGGCACACCTCCAGATTCAGGGGCAGTTTCTTGCCAGCTGTTATCAAAGGGTATCCAAGGTTGCCAGCAAAGGCCAGCAGCATAATCGAGGACCAATTGCACCCCGGTCACTCCCTCTTCTCCCCTCTCCCATCAGGGCATGTGGGACAGAAGTGTGAAAACACACACCTCCAGATTCAGGGACATTTTCAGTTTCAGTTGAGTTTATTGTCACGTGTACCGAGGTACAGTGAAAAGCTTTTGTTGCGTGCTAACCAGTCAACGGAAAGACAATACATGATTACAATCGCGCCGTCCACACTGTACACATACATAAGGGAATGACGTTCAGTGCAAGGTAAAGCCAGTAAAGTCTGATCAAGGATAGTCTGAGAGTCACCAATGAGGTAGATAGTAGTTCAGCACTGCTCTCTGGTTGTGGTAGGATGGTTCAGTTGCCTGATAACAGCTGGGAAGAAACTGTCCCTGAATCTGGAGGCGTGCGTTTACACATTTCTGTACCTTTTGCCCGATGGAGGAGGGGAGAAGAGGGAGTTTCTTCCCAGCTGTTATCAAATAGTGTCCAAGGCAAACAGCAAAGGCCAGCGGCATCATCAAGGACCAGTCTCACCCTGGCCACTCCCTCTTCTGAGCTACTATCTACCTCACTGGAGACCCTCGCACTATCTTTAATCGGACTTTACTGGACTTTATCTTGCAGTAAACATGATTCCCTTTATCCTGTAGTTGAGGCAGGTACTATCATAACGTTTAAAAAAACATTTCTACAGGTACATGGATAGGACAGGTTTGGAGGGATGTGGGCCAAACGCAGGCAGGTGGGGCTAGTGTAGATGGGGCATGTTGGCTGGTGTGGGCGTTGTGCCGAAGGGCCTGTTTCCACACTGTATGACACAAGAAACAATAAACGCTGGAATGTTATGCACACGCTTTGATCTCACCTCAAGTAAGCTCAGACCTACATAAACTACTAATGTTATTATTGCACTTTCTTTGTTTTTTTTGTGTATACGTATATATGTATGATCTTGATAGACACAAAATGCTGGAGTAACTCAGCGGGACAGGCAGCATCTCTGGAGAGAAGGAATGGGTGACGTTTCGGGTCGAGACCCTTCTTCAGACCAGAAGAAGTCTTCAGAATCTGAAGAAGGGTCTCGACGTGAAACGTCACCCATTCCTTCTCTCCAGAGATGCTGCCTGACCCGCTGAGTTACTCCAGCACTCTGTGAAACGTCACCTATCCATGTTCTCCACAGATGCTGCCTGACCCGCTGAGTTACTCCAGCACTCTGTGAAACGTCACCTATCCATGTTCTCCACAGATGCTGCCTGACCCGCTGAGTTACTCCAGCACTCTGTGAAACGTCACCTATCCATGTTCTCCACAGATGCTGCCTGACCCCGCTGAGTTACTCCAGCACTCTGTGTCCACTTTTGTTCTCATCTCCGGCAGAGAAGTGGCTGGGTTGCTAGTGTAAATGCCACGATGCCTACCTGACAACCCTTCTTCAGACTGACGTCGAGACCCTTCTTCAGGCTGATGTGGAGGTGGGGGAGGGGCGGGTTCCCGCCCCTCCCCCATCTCCACATCAGTCAGTCTGAAGAAGGGTCTCGACCCGAAACGTCACCCATTCCTTCTCTTCAGAGATGCTGCCTGACCCGCTGAGTTACTCCAGCATCGTGTGTCTATCTTCGGTTTAAACCAGCATCTGCAGTTCCTTCCAATATAGATGATATATTTGCATTTGTGAGTATGTGTGTACTGTATATTCACACACTGAATTTGTTTTTCTCCCGTTTATAATACTGTTCCCAGTGTACTATGTTTACACATTGTGTTGTGCTGCTGCAAGTAAGAATGTCATTGTTCTGTCTGGGACACATGACAATAAAACACTCCCGACTCTTGACTCACCTGCCGAGAATGAAAGCAACATAGAAGATGGAGCTGTTGAGATTGACAAACTCAAAGAGGAACATCTTCAAGGCAAAGCTGTTCTCCCATTCTGACTCCGTGCGTGGGTGCTCTGTTAGTCACAAGGTCATAAGGTCATAAGTGATAGGAGTAGAATTAGGCTATTCGGCCCATCAAGTCTACTCCGCCATTCAATCATGCCTGATCTATCTCTCCCTCCTAACTCCGTTCTCCTGCCTTCTCTCCATAACCCCTGACATCCGTACTAATCAAGAATCGATCTATCTCTGCCTTAAATATATCCATTGCCTTGGCCTCCACAGCCGCCTGTGGCAATGAGTTCCACAGATTCACCACCCTCTGACTAAAGACATTTCTCCTAGTCATAGAGTGATACAGTGTGGAAACAGGCCCTCAGCCCAACTCGCCCACACCGGCCAACAATGTCCCAGCTACACTAGTCCCACTTGCCTGCACCTGGTCCATATCCCTCCAAACTTGTCCTGTCCATGTACCTGTCCAACTGTTTCTTAAACGTTGGGATAGTCCCAGCCTCAACTACCTCCTCTGGCAGCTCGTTCCATACACCCACCACCCTCTGTGTGAAAAAGATTCAGATTCCTATTAAATCTTTTCCCCTTCACCTTGAACCTATGTCCTCTGGTCTTCGATTCCCCTACTCTGGGCAAGAGACTCTACCCGATCTATTCCTCTCATGATTTTGTACACCTCTATAAGATCACCCCTCATCCTCCTATGGAATAGAGACCCAACCTACTCAACCTCTCCCTATAGCTCACACCCTCTAGTCCTGGCAACATCCTCGTAAATCTTTTCTGAACCCTTTCAAGCTTTTCAAGCAAAGCTTTCAAAAGGCCCTTCAAAAAAACCTTTCTGAGATGATAAGTGAATTCATCTCAGAAAGTTTTTTTGAAGGGCCTTTTGAAATTAGCAATATTCTCATTTCTAACCCAATTTCTAACCCCAAATATTAATTGCTGGACACCATGAATGTAGTTTAGATTAGTGGTTGATCATCTCTGAACCTTTTCAAGCTTGACAACATCTTTCCTATAACATGGTGCCCAGAACTGAACACAACACTCTAGATGCTGTCTCACCAACGTCTTATACAACTGCCACATGACCTTCCAACTTCTATTCTCAATACTCTGACTGATGAAGGCCAAAGTGCCAAAAGGCTTTTTGACCACCTTATCTACCTGCGACTCGACCTTCAAGGTACCATGCATCTGTACTCCTAGATCCCTCTGCTCTACAACACTACCCAGAGGCCTACCATTCACTGTGTAGGTCCTGCCCATGTTCGCCGTCCCAAAATGCAACACCTCACACTTCTCTGTATTAAATTCCATCAACCATTCCTCCGCCCACCTGGCCAATCGATCCAGATCCTGCTGCAATCGTTCACAACCATCTTCACTATCTGCAAAACCACTAACTTTTGTATCATCAGCAAACTTGCTAATTTTGCCCTGTATGTTCTCATCCAAATCATTGATGTAGATGACAAACAGTAACAGGCCCAACACCGAACCCTGTGGCACACCACTAGTTACAGGCCTCCAGCCTGAGAAGCAACCTTCCACCATCACCCTCTGCTTCCTTCCATGAAGCCAATTTGCCATCCATTCTGCTATCTCTCCTTGGATCCCATGCAATCTAACCTTCCAGAGCAGCCTACCATGCGGAACCTTGTCGAATGCCTTACTGAAGTCCATGTACACAACATCTACAGCTCTGCCCTCATCAACCTTTTTGGTCACGTCTTCAAAAAAATCAATCAGAATTTGTGAGACACGACCTCCCACGTACAAAACCATGCTGACTATCCCAAATCAGCCCTTGCCCATCCAAATGCCTGTATATCCCATCCCTCATAATACTCTCCAGTAACTTACCAACTACAGATGTTAAGCTCACCGGCCTATAGTTCCCAGCATTTTCCCTGCAGCCCTTCTTGAAAAGAGGCACAACATTTGCCACCCTCCAATCCTCTGGCACCTCTCCTGTATTTAAGGACGATTTCAACCAGTGCTCCTGTAATTTCCTCTCTGGTTTCCCGCAATGTCTGACTGCTGCTCCCGACTGCTCTCGTGACACTTCTCATCTCCTTCCTAAAAGAACGTCCTTTAATTCTGAGGCTGTGATCTCTAGTCCTTGACTCTCCCACTAGTGGAAACATCCTCTCCACATCCACTCTATCCAGGCCTTTCACTGTTGTGTACGTTTCAATGAGGCCCCCCCTCATACTTCTAAACTCCTTGACAGGACAATATGTCGCTGCGTAACTGCGTAAAAATACTTGACACTATTTTATTTGGGTGGGGGGGGGGAATACACGTACTTTAATTTATACGAGAATCATTTATTTTTAATTAATTATACATTTTTAAAAAATTATTATTTTATGCGATAAAATAAACTTAAAACATGATGCGTCTTTAAGTAAGTTTTTCAATAAGGACATTTACTCACCCCAGTTGGTCAGCATCCTTGCAACTCTTTCATAAACCTCGACAGCAGAAATAAAAGATAGAAATGTAATGTGTTTAACATAATAAATGTCGCAGCTCTGTGCAGATTTATTTGTGAACATAAATCCGTGCTCTCTTTAATGTTAGTATTTTAGTTTAGTTTTGTTTAGAGATACAGTGTGGAAACCGGGTCGGCGCCGATCAGCGATGCCCGCACGCTAACACTATCCTACACACACTGTGGACCATTTACATTTACACCAAGCCAATTAACCTACAAACCTGCACGTCTTTGGAGTGTGGGAGGAAAGCGAAGATCCCGGAGAAAACCCACGCAGGTCACGGGGAGAACATACAAACTCCGTACAGACAATAGACAATAGGTGCAGGAGTAGAGGCCATTCGGCCCTTCGAGCCAGCACCGCCATTCAATGTGATCATGGCTCCAGCATTTTTGTCTACCTTCAATTTTCCAGCATCTGCAGTTCCTTCTTAAATGCTTACTTTCATTGACGGATGAACGAGGACCCCCCCCAGACTTACCACGTTGAGAGACATGATGATGGCAAAGTTGATGCACACCCCCGAGCCAGCCGTGGCAAACTGCCAGTTCTTCTTCACAAACTCCCAGCGAAAGGAGGCAAAGAGTTCCATGGTCACAAGACGGTACAACACGACACCAAACACCGCAGCCAGGACCAGCAGGATCTGGAGTGGATGAAGGAATGAATGAAGGTATGAGCGAAGGATTACTTTATTGTCACATTGGAATTCTTGCATTTACACCAAGGGATGCAAATAGTAAAAATATGACAAATTAGCCTTAATGTCGAAAAGTCAAGAGTCAATGTAATTGTTGCATGTCATGAAATGAATGTCTACTTCTAGCAGCTTAAAGGGCCTGTCCCACCAGCATGCGACTCCATGCGGCAAGCGCGACCTAACGTGGTTGCTTGAGCCGTACGGCCTCGCGGGGCCGTTCCCACTTCGATTGCCGGAGCCGTATGGAGTTGTGCGGAGCTGGTCCCGACATCGAGCGGGGCTCCGAAAAACTGACCGCGTTCAAAAATTCCGCGCGGCAACGGCCTGCCGGCCCGCAGCCGCCTCGACGCCGTGTCACTCACCAGACCACCTTGCGGCTCCTGCTTCTGGTTTGGTCGCACTTGCCGCATGCCGTATGGCTCAAGCGACAACGTTAGGTCGCGCTTGCCGCATGCAGGTCACATGCCCGTGGGACAGGCCTTTAACATAGAATCACAGACAATAGACAATAGGTGCAGGAGTAGGCCATTCATCCCTTCGAGCCAGCACCGCCATTCACTGAGATCATGGCTGATCATCCACAAGCATTACCCCGTTCCTGCCTTCTCCCCATATCCCCTGACTCTACTATCTTTAAGAGCCCTATCTAGCTCTCTCTTGAAAGCATCCAGAGAATTGTCCTCCACCGCCCTCTGAGGCAGAGAATTCCACAGACTCACAACTCTGTGAGAAAAAATGTTTCCTCGTCTCCTTTCTAAATGGCTTACCCCTTATTTTTAAACTGTGGCCCTGGTTCCCCCAACATCGGGAACATGTTTCCTGCCTCTAGCGTGTCCAAGCCCTTAATAACCTTATATGTTTCAATAAGATCCATGTCCTCTTTGTCAATATTTTATTTCCCCGCCCCTCTCCAGGGCGGTCTGCTAGATCGAACTACAAGAGTCAGGCGTTGACCTGTCTTGCCCGTGATTGTGATTTGCAAGAGCGCCCGTATGCTAAAAAAAATGTCAGAGGTCGTTTGCATGGGGATTAAAGGCGTGGCATCTTTTCCCCACCAGCTGACAATGAGTTGGCTTCAACGAAGATTGAGGGGGGATCTTATAAAAACTTACAAAATTCTTAAGTGGTTGGACAGGCTAGATGCAGGAAGATTATTCCTGATGTTGGGGAAGTCCAGAACAAGGGGTCACAGTTTAAGGATAAGGGGGAAATCTTTTAGGACCGAGATGAGAAAAAAAAAATTCACACAGAGAGTGGTGAGTCTGTGGAATTCTCTGCCACAGAAGGTAGTTGAGGCCACAGTTCATTGACTATATTTAAGAGGGAGTTAGATGTGGCCCTTGTGGCTAAAGGGATCAGGGGGTATGGAGAGAAGGCAGGTACAGGATACTGAGTTGGATGATCAGCCATGATCATATTGAATGGCGGTGCAGGCTCGAAGGGCCGAATGGCCTACTCCTGCACCTATTTTCTATGTTTCTATGAAACAAAGCGTGGAGATCACGGACCCACCATGAAGAATATTCCTGAGACAGACACCAGGAGACGGCTAAGTTTGTCGACGAAGGGCTGGAACGGTTCCGGTTTGCCCGTGATGGGGTTTAGACGCTCCTTCTTGGAATACTTGGCTTCGAACTGGGGACGAAGTTCTTCCTGTCAAAGAAAGAAGAACCATTTAAGCTGCATCTTTAGTTTTTAAGTTTAAGTTTCAGAGATACAGCGCGGAATCAGACCACCGGGTCCGCGCCGATCTACGATCCCCCCGCACCAACACTATCCAACACGCACTAGGGGCAATTTACATTTAAACTGAAGCCAATTAGCCTACAAAACCTGCACGTCTCAGGCGTGTGGGAGGAAACCGAGGATCTCGGAGAAAACCCACGCAGGTCACGGGGAGAACGTACAGACTCCATACGGAGAGCGCCCGTAGTCGGGATCGAACCGGGGACTCTGGCGCTGTAAGGCTGCAACTCTACCTCTGTGCCACCGTACAGCCCCTCAGCTTGGTTTTGCTTACTATTGTCACCTGCATTGAGGTACAGTGAAAAGCCTTTGCTTGCGTGCTATCCTGTCCAATGAAAGGCTGTAAATGAATACAATCGAGCCATCTACAGTGCCCGCTTAAAGGACAAAGGGAACAACATTCAGCGGGTGCAAATATACACCTCCTTTCATAATCTCGGCCCTACAAGTCCATGCCGAACAAATTAAATGATGTGGACAAGCTTCTCCCTTTGAGAATGGGGAAGATTCAAACAAGAGGACATGCCTTCAGAATTAAGGGACAGAAGTTTAGGGGTAACATGAGGGGGAACTTCTTTACTCAGAGAGTGGTAGCGGTGTGGAATGAGCTTCCAGTGGAAGTGGTGGAGGCAGGTTCGTTGGTATCATTTAAAAATAAATTGGATAGGCATATGGATGAGAAGGGAATGGAGGGTTATGGTATGAGTGCAGGCAGGTGGGACTAAGGGAAAAAAAGGTTGTTCGGCACGGACTTGTAGGGCCGAGATGGCCTGTTTCTGTGCTGTAATTGTTATATGGTTATATGGTTATAATGTGTGGGAAGGATCTGTAGATGCTGGTTTATACCAGCAGAGGGGGTATTTGGGCCAAACGTGGGCAGGTGGGACCAGTGTGGATGGGACGTGTTGGTCGGCATGGACAAGTTGGGCTGAAGGGCCTGTTCCAGCTGCTACCTTCAGACAAGCACCTCTGCTGCGAAAACAGCGAGAATGAGACGGAGTTTCTTCCCACAGGCCATCAGGACTGCAAACTCTGATCTCACCAGGGACAAATTTACTGTTGTATGTATATTTCTTAATGTATGTATATTTCTTATACATACATTGTTGTATGTATATTTCTTAATGTAAATACTGGTTCTGTTCTGTTGTTCTGCAAAAATCCCGCAGGTATCGCCACTTTCATTTCACTGTGCATCTTGTATGTGTTTGTGACAAATAAAGTGGACTTGACTTGTGTCACTCTATGAGTCCATGTCTCTAAAGTCCAATGAAAGAAAGTCCAAAGGTCTCGCATGAGGTAGATGGGAGGTCAGGGCCACACTCTAGCTATCTCACTTAAACGACAGGCGATGAGCATCCTCCTCACCTCCTCTTCTTCCCAGTCAATTAGATCCCAGTTATAAGTCAGGACCACTCTCCGCCTTTTCCAAAACTCCAGAAATACTGTGGCTGTAACAAGACAAAAATAAACTTCATACAATGAAAGATGTCTAGTTGCTGTAATAAATAGGAACTGCAGATGCTGGCTTACACCAAAAACAGACAGAAAAAAGTGCTGGAGTAACTCAGCGGGTCAGGCAGCATCTGTGGAGAAGATGGATAGGTGACGTTTCACAGAGTGCTGGAGTAACTCAGCGGGTCAGGCAGCATCTGTGGAGAACATGGATAGGTGACGTTTCACAGAGTGCTGGAGTAACTCAGCGGGTCAGGCAGCATCTGTGGAGAACATGGATAGGTGACGTTTCACAGAGTGCTGGAGTAACTCAGACTGATGTGGAGATGGGGGAGGGGCAGGAACCTGGCCCCTCCCCCCCACCTCCACATCGGGTCGAGACCCTTCTTCTCGACTGATGTCTGAGATGGGGGTAGGGGGCGGGAACTAGCAACCCCCACTTCCCCACCTCCACATCAGTCTGAAGAAGGGTCTCGACGTCAGTCTGAAGAAGGGTCGTCAGGTAGGCATCGTGGCATTTACACTAGCAACCCAGCCACTTCTCTGCCGGAGATGAGAACAAAAGTGGACACAGAGTGCTGGAGTAACTCAGCGGGTCAGGCAGCATCTGTGGAGAACATGGATAGGTGACGTTTCACAGAGTGCTGGAGTAACTCAGCGGGGCAGGCAGCATCTGTGGAGAACATGGATAGGTGACATTGGATACATTTCTTTGATTGAACTGGAGGAGAGGTAACATACTCAAGTCTGAAGAAAGATCTCGACCTGAAATGTCACCAATCCATGTTCCCCAGAGATGCCGCCTGACCCGCTGAGTTACTCCAGCACTTTGTATCCATCTAAGGTTTAGAGGGATATGGGCCAAACGCATGCAGGTGGGACTGGTGAATCTGGGACATCTAATACATTTATTTCTGGGCGCCTTTCAAGAGTCTCAAGGGCACCTAGGGGCATCTGGGGCACTAGAATTTGCAGTTCCTTGTACCTGCTGGAAATATGTAGCAGGTTGGGCAGCGTCTGTGGAAAGAGGAACAGAGTCAACGTTTCAAGTTGAACCGCCTTCATAGACACACTCCCACACTTCACATTGACTGTAATGTTGAACATTCTGTGGCTTGGAATATCTCGACTATCACAGTGGCGCAGCGGTAGAGTTGCTGCCTTACAGCACTTGCAGCGCCAGAGACCCGGGTTCGATCCTGACTACGGGCGCTGTCTGTACGGAGTTTGTACCTTCTCCCCGTGACCTGCCTGAGTTTTCTACCGAGATCTTCGGTTTCCTCCCACACTTCGTAAAGTGTGGTCACACAGAGAGTTGTGATTCTGCGGACTTCTCTGCCTCAGAGGGCGGTGGAGGCCAGTTCTCTGGATACTTTCAAGAGAGAGCTAGATAGGGCTCTTAAAGATAGTGGAGTCAGGGGATATGGGGAGAAGGCAGGAACGGGGTACTGATTGGGGATGATCAGCCATGGTCACATTGAATGGCGGTGCTGGCTCGAAGGACCGAATGGCCTACTCCTGCATCTATAGTCTATTGTAGATTAATTGGCTTTGTATAAATGCAAAAGTGTGTTCCTAGTGTGTGTAGGATAGTGTTAGTGTGCGGGGATCGCTGGTCGGCACGGACATGGTGGGCCGAAGGGCCTGTTTCTGCGCTGTATCTCTAAACTAAACTAGTGATGGGGTATGAGGGCCATCTGATACATCTTTTATTCCACAGACCTGTCACACCATACCAAGCCAAACAGCAGAACCACAGAGCTCTCTCTGTTTCAGCTACAAAGGTTTCCACCGACAATATCAAATGACTGTTGGCAAAGCGCATCTCAACTAATTCTGAAAATCTTAAGGTGAGCGATATCGACCGATATATTCTTTGAATACCAATTCTGCGTTAGTCTCTCATAGACAGGTCCACATATTACATTTTAGAAAAGGTTTATGAGTGATAGGAGCAGAATTAGGCCATTCGGTCCATCAAGTCCACTCCGCCATTCAATCATAGCTGATCTATCTCTCCCTCCTAACCCCATTCTCCCCGTAACCCCCGACGATGTCCTTGAAATGAGGGGCAAGTGTGGAATGAAATTAAAAGAACAGAATGAAGAAACGAGAGAAAAAGACACAAAGTGCTGGAGTAACTAAAGGGGTCAGGCAGCATATAACCATATAACCATATAACAATTACAGCACGGAAACAGGCCATCTCGACCCTTCTAGTCCGTGCCGAACACATATTCTCCCCTAGTCCCATCTACCTGCGCTCAGACCATAACCCTCCATTCCCTTCCCGTCCATATAACTATCCAATTTATTTTTAAATGATAAAAACGAACCTGCCTCCACCACCTTCACTGGAAGCTCATTCCACACAGCCACCACTCTCTGAGTAAAGAAGTTCCCCTCATGTTACCCCTAAACTTCAGTCCCTTAATTCTCAAGTCATGTCCTCTTGTTTGAATCTTCCCTACTCTCAGTGGGAAAAGCTTTTCCACGTCAACTCTGTCTATCCCTCTCATTATTTTAAAAACCCCTATCAAGTCCCCCCTTAACCTTCTGCGCTCCAAAGAATAAAGCCCTAACTTGTTCAACCTTTCTCTGTAACTTAGTTGCTGAAACCCAGGCAACATTCTAGTAAATCTCCTCTGTACTCTCTCTATTTTGTTGACGTCCTTCCTATAATTAGGCGACCAAAATTGTACACCATACTCCAGAATTGGCCCCACCAATGCCCTGTACAATTTTAACATTACATCCCAGCTTCTATACTCAGCATCTATGGAGAATATGGATAGTTTTTTTTAAAAAAGATATACAGCGTGGAAATGAACCACTCGGCCAGCCGAGTCCGCGCCGACCAGCGACTGCCCCACACACTGGTTTATCCCGCACACTCGGGGCAATTTACCGAAGCCATTTAACCCGCAAACCTGCACGTCTTTGGAGTGTGGGAGGAAACCGGAGCACCTGGAGAAAACCCACGCAGGTCAGAAGGTACAAACTCTGTACAGACAGCACCCGTAGTCAGGATCGAACCCGGGTCTCTGGTGCGGAGGATAGATGACGTTTCAGAAACATTAGAAGTTGTTGTTTTCTTTTGAAGGGTTGGGAAATGGCCAATGCTGCAGCTGATGGTGTCATGACTGCACAGAGTCTGTACAAGCTCACAGTGGTTATCCCACAATCTACCTTCCAGTATGCAACGTTTGTCAAATGACAGGCATGACCTTCGTCCCATCAAGTCTACCCCTCCATTCAATCAAGGCTGATCTATCTCTCCCACTCATCCCCCATACTCCTGCCTTCTCCCCATAACCCCTGACACCCGTACTAATCCAGCATCCTCCCCTACAATCAGTCTGAAGAAGGATCCTGACCCAAACACATCTATCGATATTCTCCACAGATGCTGCCTGCCTGACCCGCTGAGTTACTCCAGCACTCTGTGAAACGTCACCTATCCATGTTCTCCACAGATGCTGCCTGACCAGCTGAGTTACTCCAGCACTCTGTGAAACGTCACCTATCCATGTTCTCCACAGATGCTGCCTGACCCGCTGAGTTACTCCAGCACTCTGTGTCCACTTTTGTTCTCATGTTCTCCACAGATGCAGCCTGAGTGGCTGAGTTACTGCACTCTGTGAAACGTAAATGCCACGTGCCCACAGATGCTGCCTGACCCCTTCTTCTAGCACTCTGTGAAACGTCATTTCTTAAAAATGTATACCCTTCAATCTTGGAGAAAAAGTGGAGGGTTTGGGGGATTTTATTTTTCAGAGCCCCTGCCCCCATGTTAAAGTCTCAACCATCATGTCTGTAGAAGCAGGTGCTCGACCCGAAATGTCACCAAAATTCCTTAGCTCAGATCCACAGATGAACTAGGTGACCCGCTGAGTACTCCAGTACTCTGTGAAAGGTCATGGAGAGAAAAAATGTATATTCGATTGCTTGGATGCAAAAAGCCACAGGTTTGGTTAATTGATTTATTTTTCAGAGCCAATGCAGTGATGTTAAAGTAGACATCAACCATTAATTATGTGGGTAGCAACTGCAGATGCTGGTTTTAACCAAAGATTGACACAAAAAGCTGGAGTAGCTCAGATGGGACCGGCAGCATTTGTGGAGAACATGGATAGGTGACGTTTCACAGAGTGCTGGAGTAACTCAGCGGGTCAGGCAGCATTTGTGGAGAACATGGATAGGTGACGTTTTTCACAGAGTGCTTTTTCAGACTGAAGAATTTCTGGTCGAGGCTGAAGGGTCTCGACCAGAAACGTCACCCATTCCTTCTCTCCAGAGTTGCTGCCTGTCCCGCTGAGTTACTCCAGCTTTTTCTGTCTATCTTCGGGATCAACCGTGAATTCCTTGAATGGCAGAACACATTTTTTTCTTCTTCTTCTTGCGTATGACGTGCACAGCCTAAAGTTGTCGGACAACTTGTTCTATTTGATCTTATTTGATTATGCGCGGCAGGTTAATTGCATTTGTCGAAACAGGGCGGGCCACGTGAAGGTTGCAATCTTCCACTCAGAACGTACTCAAGCAGATGAACGAAACATTCCTGTTCTAATCCACTTGATGTAATGGCAGTGAAACCAAACTGGGTAAAGGAGGTTTGTGATTCATTAAGGTCAAGAAACATCGGAAGTATAAACCCTTAGCCTCCACACCTACACTCTGACGTACTGAAGAATTCAACTTCCAGTAAAAGACACACCCCAAATGACATAGTATTGCAATTCAGGATTCTACAAGCCCTTCAAAAAAAGGAGTCCAATAATTTTACAACAATCTGAATTCAACTCAAAGTGTGATGCGCATTTGATGACACTGGGCCCGCACTCGCTGGAGTTTAGAAGAATGAGGGGGGACCTCATTGAAACTTCTCGAATAGTGAAAGGCCTGAATAGAGTGGATGTGGAGAGGATGTTTCCATTAGTGGGACAGTCTAGAACCAGAGGGCACAGCCTCAGAATAAAAGGATGTATCTTTAGAAAGCAGATGAGGAGGAATTTCATTTCGTCAGAGGGTGGTGAATCGGTGGAATTTATTGCAGTGGAGGCCAAGTCAGTGGATATTTTAAGGCAGAGATCGATCTTTGATTAGTAGGGGTGTCGGGGGTTATGGGGAGAAGCCAGGGGAATGGGGTTAGGAGTGAGAGATAGATCAGCCATGATTGAATGGCGGAGTAGACTTGATGGGCCGAATGGCCAAATTCCGATTCTAGAAGTTATGAATTTACAAAGTATTTTGGTAGTTATAAATTTGGCCCTGCAGCACCAGAGACTCTGGTTCGATCCTGACCACGGACGCTGTCTGTATGGAGTTTGCACGTTCTCCCCGTGACCTGCGCGGGTTTTCCCGAGATCTTCGGTTTCCTCCCACACTCCAAAGACGGACAGGTTTCTAGATTAATTGGCTTGACATAAATCTAAATTGACCCTAGTGTGTGTGTGGGATGATGTTAGCGTGCGGAGATCGCTGGTCGGCGTGGACTCAGTGGGCCTGTTCTGCGCTGTATCTCTAAACTAAATCTCATATTTCACTTGGGTAGTTTACACCCCAGCGGTATGAACCTTGACTTCTCTAACTTCAGATAGCCTTTGTTTTCTCCTCCATCCCCTCCCCCCTTCTTCTCCCGTCTCCACCTACATTCTATATGTGTCCCGCCCACTCGCCTCACATCAATGTGAAGAATGGTCTCGACCCAAAACGTCGCCCATCCCTTCTCTCCAGAGATGCTGCCTGGCCCGCTGAGTTACTCCAGCATTTTGTGTCTACCTTCGATTTCACCAGCATCTGCAGTTCTTTCTTACTACTGTAAACTGAACTGAAAGTGTAAACTAATCCTGAAGCCGCGGTCTGCGGAGCTTCTAGCCGCGGGCGTGGGGTGGGCTTTCCATCGCGGAGTCTGGGATCGCCGGTGAGGATCTCCGACCGCCGGCATGCGGCCTATAACATCGTGAAAACGCGGTCTCCGGTAGGAAGCGGCCGATTTGGGACCTCCAAGAGTGTCCGTCCGTCCTGACGTCGGAGTTTGGAGCATCCCGACGAGAGGGCCTGTACATCGAGGCGGCGAATGCGGACGGTTCATGCCCCGACCACGGATGAACAAAGGAGGAGGACTGGCTGAACCTTGTTGTCTTTCGCCACGGTGAAGAATGCTGTGGTGGATGTTTGTGTTCAATCATATTGTGTATTGTGGGTTCTTTTATAAGTGTATAGGGCCTGTCCCACGAGCATGCGACCTGCATGCGGCAAGCGCGACTAAACCGGAAGCGGGGGCAGCGCGGAGGTCTAGTGAGTGACGTGAAGTTCGAGCGAAGTCCCACGGGCGTGCGCAACATCAAGACGCTGCGTACGGCTTCAAGACGCTGCATACGGCGTCGAGGCGGCTGCGGGCCGGCAGGACGTTGCCGCGCGGCATTTTTTAACACGGTGAGTTTTTCAGAGCCCCGCGCGATGTTGGGACCAGCTCCGCACAACTCCATACGGCTCCGGCGATCGAAGTGGGACCGGCTCCGCGAGGCCGTGCGGCTCAAGCGACCACGTTAGGTCGCGCTTGCCGCATGGAGTCGCATGCTGGTGGGACAGGCCCTTCCTTAACGCTGCTGGCAAATTCATTTCACTGCACCTTCGTGTGTATGCGACGAATAAAATTGACTTTGACTTTGATCTCGCCTGTGTGCGTGGGTTTTCTCTGCGTGCTCCGGTTTCCTCCCACATCCCAAAGACCCGTGGGTTTTGTACGTTAATCGGCCCTCTGTAAATCGCCCTGTGTGTGGGGGAGTGGATGAAAATGTGGGATAACGGAGAACTAGCGTTTCTGCGGCTATGGTTTTTGGAGACAATGATCCATTTCTGGGAGTTCCGCCACTTCAACAATTGAACAAAGTTTACAATTTCTCCTTTTCATTGGATCCTCAGGTTACGTGTGGTTCTGAGGATTAAAACGGAACTAAAGTACTTGTTTAATTGTTCTGCCATTTCTTTGTTCCCCATTATGAGTTCTGCCATTTCTGATGGTAAAGGAGCTACAACAGCCATACATCCTGTAAACAGGCCCTTCGGCCCGACTTGCCCATGCCAGCCAAGGTGCCCCATCTATGCTAGTCCCACCTGCCCACATCCCGCTAAACCTTAGATAGACACAAAGTTCTGGAGTAACTCAACAGGTCAGGCAGCACCTCTGCAGAACACAAAAATACAAAATTATCAAAGAGCAGAAATATACAGAAAACTCAATTCACCAGCATTTCTGAAAATGTATTTTTTTATCCTCTTTGACAAAAGGAATTATTTGTTTAAGTGTTTTGGCATTTCTTTGTTCCCCATTATGAGTTCTCCCTTTTCTGATGGTAAAAGACATGTCAAAGTCTTCTACAATACATAGAGTGGATGTGCAGAGCATGTTTCCACTAGTGGGAGAGTTCAGGACTAGAGGGCACAACCACAGAATTATAGGACGTTCTTTTAGGAAGGAGATGAGGAGGAATTTATTTAGTCAGAGGGTGGTGAATCTGTGGAATTCTCTGCCAATGATGGCTGTGGAGGCCAAGTCATTGGATATTTTTAAGGCAGAGGTAGAGAAATTCTTGATTAGTGCGGGTGTCAGGGGTTATGGGGAGAAGGCAGGAGAATGGGGTTGGGAGGGAGAGATAGATCAGCCATGATTGAATAACAGAATAACTGGATGGGCCGAATGGCCTAATTCTACTCCTATCACATATGACCTTATGACCAATCACCTCTTTGAAACACCCAACAAGTCTGAAGAAGGGTTTTGGCCCGAAACGTCGCCTATTTCCTTCGCTCCATAGATGCTGCCTCATCCGCTGAGTTTCTCCAGCACTTTTGTCTACCTGCGATTTTCCAGCATCTGCAGTTCCTTCTGAAGCAACGTGACCTCCACAGCCGATTGTGGCTCTGAATTCCACAGGTTCCCCTGGGAGGCCATCTGGCCCGCAGAGCTATACCATGTCTCCCTTTGTTACCCGGTTGAAAATATGTGGTCCACAAATATGTCTTTGAGCGCACAAGCTTTGGGGAAAGTACCTTTGCTTGGTCAGAGGCGGGGAACTAATTAACTGAATCCAAAGAGTGCACGTCACTCAGATATTTGGTTGCAAAACCTTGCCTCCTTGCCTCTTGGAGAGGGTGGAGGCGGTCCGCGTACCTGTAAGTCAATACCATCAGATGGGCGGTGAAGGGAACAGGTTTATCTGGTTGTGACTGCGTGAAGAGACTGCACCTGCTCGATAAATCCATTCACCCAAATAGTCGGGACTTCGAACCACAAACAATTTCTTTCCCCCTTTCAATCCGCTCATCTCAAACAAGGTAAGTAAATCTTATCTCTACTGTCGTGTTGAGTCTGAATTAGTTTTGGACTTTGGAAAAACTCTCTTGCTGAGTAAAGTTGCTGCTCATTAGTAAATCAGTGCTGGCTGCACTTGCTGTTTATCACAGTTTTGTTTAGTTTAGTTTAGCGACACAGCATGGAAACAGGCCCTTCGGCCCATCGATCCCGCGCAGGCCAGCGATCACCCACCCACACCAGTTCCACCCTAATGCTACACGCCAGGGAACATTTACTGAAGATATTGCATTGTTCAAATGTTCACATTTTCTCGTCGTGATATTATCGACAACTGTCAGGTGTAACGATGTCTTCAGGAATAATGTGAAACATATAAGGTTGTTAAGGGTTTGGACACGCTAGAGGCAAGAAACATGTTCCCCATGTTGGGGGAGTCCAGAACCAGGGGCCACACGCAGTTTAAGAATACGGGGCAAGCCATTTAGAACAGAGACGAGGAAACACTTTTTCACACAGAGAGTGGTGAGTCTGTGGAATTCTCTGCCTCTGAGGGCGTTGGAGGCCGGTTCTCTGGATACTTTCAAGAGAGAGCTAGATAGGGCTCTTAAAGATAGCGGAGTCAGGGGATATGGGGAGAAGGCAGGAACGGGGTACTGATTGGGGATGATCAGCCATGGTCACATTGAATGGCGGTGCTGGCTCGAAGGGCCAAATGGCCTACTCCTGCACCTATTGTCTATTGTCTATCGCTTAAGAAAGAACTGCAGATGCTGGAAAAATTGAATGTAGACAAAAATGCAGGGGAAACTCAGCGGGTGAGGCAGCATCAATGGAGCGAAGGAATAGGTGACGTTTCGGATCGAGACCCTTCTTCAGACCCGAATCAACAAAGTTAATGTGTGTAGTGTTTTGTCAACAGCACCATAGACCCGGGTTCGATCTCAACTACGGGTGCTGTGGTGGTGGGTTTTCTCCGGGTGCTCCGGTTTCCTCCCACACTCCAAAGACGTGCAGATTTGTAGGTTAATTGGCTTCGGTAATAAAATTGTGAAATTGTCCCTATTGTGTGTGTGTGTGTAGGATGGTGTTAGCGTGCGGGGATCGCTGGTCGGCGCGGACTCGGTGGGCCGAAGGGCCTGTTTCCGTGCTGTATCTCCAAACTAAAGTCTACGACTGTTTTTCATGAGAAACCTGCTGAGTTGATTGAGAAATACACAAAGGGTTTATCGATGAAAGAAATCTTTGCCGATGTTTGTGTTCTCCGCGAGCTGTCATCTACGCCCCGCCCCAGCCAAATCTATTCTATTGTTACGATTCAAAGACGCAGGATCGCATTAGCTGAGCAACAAACAACGATAATCACGCCCCAAACATTCCCACAGCCGGAAAATCTATTCGCACCGACCAATGATCACGATTCACGCTTAGCATTTTCCAGGATCGCATTCACAGCTTAAGGATGAGAAATCCTTTAAAACCGATAATCGAAGAACTTTTTCCCACAACAGTGGTCAGTTTTACTCTCTTAGAGGGTACATAGCGTTCATTGGCTATATTTAAGAGGGAGGCCCCCGGCCTAAGGGGGGTCCGTATGGAGAGAAGGCAGGTACAGGACCAGTTGGATCCATGATCCATGGCGGTGCAGGCTCGAAGGGCCGAATGGCCTCTACTCCTGCACTATCCTATGTTTCTATCCTACACACACACACACACGCAGTCGAGGGAAAATTTACAATTTTACCGAAGCCAAATAACCTGCAAACCCGCACGTCTTTGGAATGTGGGAGGAAACCAGAGCACCTGTTGAAATCCCAAGCCAGGTCACGGGGAGAACGTGCAAACTCCACACAGACAGCACCCATAGTCAGGTTCGAACCCGGGTCTTATGAGGCAGCAACTCTGCCACTGTGTCACCCTGTTTCTGTCTTAAGAAAACATATGTCAGTGCTAAAAGTTGGCAGATATGATTTGGAACCTGCTCGAACTTGCTCACTTCATTGCCGCTGCCTCCCTGTCAATCTGTCTCTCACACGGAGTTCTTAGTGTGAAGATAAAAGCTTACAGCCACACATTAAGTATGTAGTGTGCCTAAATTAGTCTATATCTTATTAAAGTAAATAGTGAAAGCTGAAGCTATTACAGGAAGAAGGGGGTGTGGGTGCTGGTTTACAGTGAGTGACACGGAGTGCTGGAGTAACTCAGCGGGTCAGGCAGCATCTCTCAATGTGAGATACACAAAAATGCTGGAGAAACTCAGCGGGTGCAGCAGCATCTATGGAGCGGAGGAAATAGGTAACGTTTCGGGCCGAAACCCGCAAGGAAATAGGCAACGTTTCGGGCTGAAACCCTGAAGGAAATAGGCAACGTTTCGGGCCGAAACCCGGAAGGAAATAGGCAACGTTTCGGGCCGAAACCCGGAAGGAAATAGGCAACGTTTCGGGCCGAAACCTTTAAGGAAATAGGCAACGTTTCGGGCCGAAACCTTTAAGGAAATAGGCAACGTTTCGGGCAGCATTTTTTGGAAGGAAATAGGCAACGTTCCTTCAGGCCGATCTCCCAATGTGATCAGGCTGATCATCCCCAATCAGTACCCCGTTCCTGCCTTCTCCCCATTCGGGCCGAAACTATCTTTAGGAAATAGGCAACGTTTCGGGCCGAAACCCTTCTGGGCAGAGAGGCCCGAAACGTTACCTATTTCCTCCGCTCCATAGATGCTGCTGCACCCGCTGAGTTTCTCCAGCATTTTTGTCTACCTTCGATTTTCCAGCATCTGCAGTTCCTTCTTAAACACCTCCCAATGTGATCATGGCTGATCATCACCAATCAGTACCCCGTTCCTGCCTTCTCCCCATATCCCCTGACTCCGCTATCTTTAAGAGCCCTGTCTAGCTCTCTCTCGAAAGCATCCAGAGAACCGCCCTCTGAGGCAGAGAGTTCCACAGACTCCCAACTCTCTGTGTGAAAATTGTTTCCTCGTCTCCGTTCTAAATGGCTTACCCCTTATTCTTACGCAACAGAAGGCTTTTCACTGTATCTCGGTACACGTGACAATAAACTAGATGTTTGATGAGTGGAGCAATCAGTGAGTGATATTGGACGATAACTATATGTGAATGCATTTTGTTGTCTCTGTACTGTACACTGACAATGACAATTAAAATTGAATCTGAATCTGAATATACTCTGCCCTTGTGAAGAAATGCGCATGATTTGCATACAATGATGCCACGTAGAATTGTAATATTTCACAATTAAAAACAGAAAAATAATTTCCCAGGAAGATTGGTTTGTACATTTCCTCTCTCCAGTTTCTCCTGGAGTTGCAACAAAGAGGAGCAAAGTAGCAAACTCGAACCTGTGGGTAAATACTTACCTAAACGGTCCGATCTTTCAGGCTTGTCGCGGGAGCTCACGTCGCGGGAGCTCACGTCGCGGGAACTCACGTCGCGCACGCACGCTGGACGGGTTCTTTGGTCTATGTGTTTGTAATGTATGGCTGCAGAATCGGCATTTCGTTTGGACCTCAAGGGGTCCAAATGACAATTAAATGTATCTTGTATCTCTTGTAAATGACCCAGTAAGTAACATGAATTCAGTTCAGTTCATTGTCACGTGTACCGAGGTACAGTGAAAAGCTTTTTGTTGTGTCATAACCAGTCAGCGGAAAGACAAGAGGTGGATTGCAATCGAGCCATTTACCGTGTACATGATAAAGGGAATAAAAACGGGCAAGATAGGGTACATTTACATTTACACCAAGCCAATTAACCTACAAAGCTGCATGCCTTCATAGTGTGGGAGGAAACCGAAGAACCTTGAGAAAAACCTCGCCGGACACGGGGAGAACGTACAAACTCCATACAGGCAGCACCCATAGTCGGGACCAGAATTCATAACAAGAGCAGTTGAGTATAGGAGCAAAGAGGTCCTTCTGCAGTTGTACAGAGCCCCAGCTGAGACCCCACCTGGATTATTGTGTGCAGTTTTGGTCTCCAAATTTGAGGAAGGACATTCTTGCTATTGAGGAAGTTCAGCGTAGGTTTACGAGGTTAATTCCCGGGATGGCGGGACTGTCGTATGCTGATAGAATGGAGCGGCTGGGCTTGTACACTCTGGAGTTTAGAAGGATGAGAGGGGACCTTATTGACGCATATTAGATTATTAAGGGCCTGGACACGCTAGAGGCAGGAAATGTGTTCCCGATGTTGGGGGAGTCCAGAACCAGGGGCCACAGTTTAAGAATAAGGTGTAGGCCATTTAGAACGGAGATGAGGACAAACTTTTTCCACCCAGAGAGTTGTGAATCTGTGGAATTATCTGCATCTTGAAAGCATCCAGAGAATTAAGCTCATTAAACTCATTGTTCATTTCTCTGGATGTTTTCAAGAGAGAGTTAGATAGTGCTCTTAAAGATAGTGGAGTCAGGGGATAGGGGGAGAAGGCAGGAACGGGGTAATGAATGTGGATGATCAGCCATGATCATATTGAATGGCGGTGCTGCCTCGAATGGCCGAATGGCCTCCTCAAGTTCAAATTCAAGTGAGTTTATTGTCACGTGTCCCTGTATAGGACAATGAAATTCTTGCTTTGCTTAAGCACACAGAACATAGTAGGCATTGACTACAAAACAGATAAATGTGTCCATGTACCATGATATAAATATATACACACATGAATAAATAAACTGGTATAGTGCAAATAACAGAAAGTGGTTATTGATAATCAGAGTTTTGTCCGAGCCAGGTTTAATAGCCTGATGGCTGCGGGGAAGTAGCTATTCCTGAACCTGGTTGTTGCAGTCTTCAGGCTCCTGTACCTTCTACCTGAAGGTAGCAGGGAGATGAGTGTGTGGCCAGGATGCTGTGGGTCTTTGATGATGATGCCAGCCTTTTTGAGGCAGTGACTGCGATAAATCCCCTCGATGGAAGGAAGGTCAGAGCCTGCACCTATTGTGTATTGTCTATAACGTGGGTCTCCGGCGCTGTGAGGCAGCAACTCTACCGCTGCGCCTCCGGGCCGCTGCGCTGCGCTACCAGGCAGCATCTGTAGAGGGGAATAGATGTTTCGGGTCGGGCCCCATCTTCGGATTGATGGAGAAGAGAAGGGAAAGCTCGGAGAGGTAGGAGTGGGCAAGTGATAGGTGGATACAGGTGAGGAAGGGTGATCGATAGATGGGCAGAGAAAAGCTAGGGGTGAAAAGGAGACAAGAGGGTGATAGAACAGAAAGGAAGAGGCGGAGAATACCTTTGGAAAGTATGGGTTACATTCCAAGGAAACCAAAATGGAATCCTCTTACGATGTAGATGCAAGGAACTGCAGATACTGGTTTGCAAAAAAAGTGCTGGAGTAACTCAGCTGGTCAGGCAGCATCCCTAGAGAACAGCGGTAGAGATGCTGCCTCACAGCGCCAGAGATCCGGGTTCGATCCCGACTACGGGTGCTGTCTGTACGGAGTTTGTACGTTCTCCCCGTGACCTGCTTGGGTTTTCTCCAAGATCTTCGATTTCCTCCAACACTGGCAAGACGTGCAGGTTTGTAGGCTAATTGGCTTGGTGTTAATGTAAATTGTCCCTAGTGTGTGTGTGTGTGTGTGTGTGTGTGTGTGTGTGTGTGTGTGTGTGTGTGTGTGTGTGTGTGTGTGTGTGTGTGTGTGTGTGTGTGAGTGTGTGTGTGTGTGTGTGTGTGTGTGTGTGTGTGTGTGTGTGTGTGTGTGTGTGATAGTGTGAATGTGCGATGAGCACTGGTCGGTGTGGACTAGGTGGGCCGAAGGGCCTGTTTCCATGCTGTATCTCTAAACTAAACTGCAGTAAATCATGGGTAGGTGATATCACTGGAGATGCTGCCTATGCTTCCAACATTGGAATAGGACAATCACTCTGAAGAAGGCTCCCAAACTGCAATAGACAATAGGTGCAGGAGTAGGCCATTCGGCCCTTCGAGCCAGCATGGCCATTCAATGTGATCATGGCTGATCATCCCCAATCAGTACCCCGTTCCTGCCTTCTCCCCATATCCCCTGGCTCCGCTATCTTTAATAGCCCTATCTAGCTCTCTCTTGAAAACATCCAGAGAACCTGCCTCCACCGCCCTCTGAGGCAGAAATGTCACCCTATCCAGGTTCTGTTTCAGTTTAGTTCAGTTTAGCTTACTGCCGCGTGTACCGAGGTACAGCGAAAAGCTTCATGTTGCGTGCTAACCAGTCTGTGGAAAGACTGTACATGATTACAATCGAGGCGTCCACAGTGTACAGATACAGGATAAGGGAATGCTGGCGATCCGTTGAGTTACTCCAGCACTTTGTGTCTTCTTTATGGGATATTCACAGCCGTGCCTAATCCGATGATGTTTTGCAGGATTCAGTCCAGGGGAGAATCGCTGAGGGAGTCGACACAATGGAATTGTATCTAATGGTTTTAATCACCTCTTGTCTAACCTGCCAACTCTTGACCATTGGAAGTGCCCAGTCGTCAACGGTACCAGCAACAGCTTCGGAGAGTTTGACCACATCTGTCAACACCAGCACTGCTGCACCTTCTGCAGAGCCAACCAGCGGTCCTGACTTCACCCTCGATACCACCACTACCAGTGAGGCCTCATCAGAGGGCAGCACTACTGTGTCCATGTTAACAGTAAGCAGTCTCAACGATACAAGTCTCAACCACACGACAACTGTATCAACAGAAACCACCAGCGATCTGGATACATCAACCGCGAATGCCACCATCACATCTATGGTGACCAGTAGTCGACCCACCACCGACAGCACGCCAACAGGAGACACAAGCGCCACAGACTCTGTGCCAACGGGAGCCGGCAACAGTTCCACAACCGCCCCGGACAACCACAACAGTACAATGTCACCAAACGCAACTTCAATGGCCTCACCCTCACCAGCCTCACCCACATCAAACGCAACCTCACCAGCCTCACCCACATCAGCCTCAACCTCACCAAATTCAACCTCACCCTCACCAGCCTCACCCACATCAAACGTAACCTCACCCTCACCAGCCACAGGCCCAACGACCAACAGTACAACAATGCTGCGGTCATCGGCAGCCGCGACACCCCCCAACACGTTCACTACTTTCACAACCATCAATGCAACTAACGGGACGACAACCAACAACGGGAAAGGTAATGCTTGTAAAATGAATATTGAATGGATATTTTATGAATGATGTATCTTCTCGGCTTTGCTCCCGCTCGCTAACCCCGACGCATAAACGGGGCGGCAGGGAGGCGCAGCGGTAGAGTTGCTGCCTCACGCCGCCAGAGACCAGGGATCGAACCCCGACCACGGGTGCTGTCCGTATGGAGTTTGCACGTTCTCCCCGTGACCTGCGTGGGTTTTCTCCGGGCGCTCCTGTTTCCTCCCACACTCCAAAGCCGTGCAGGTTTGTACGTACAGCTGTTTGCTGATGAAATAGAACTTAAATGAATAAGATGTTCGTAAAACAGTATTAAATGACCTCCCCTTTATTCTAAGACTGTGGCCCCTGGCTCTGGTCTCGCCCAACATTGGGAACATTTTTCCTGCATCTAGCTTGTCCAGTCTTTTTATAATTTTACTAGACCAAGTGCAGACCCGTTGGGTCTGTTCCCCCAACGTGCGGTTGTGGGGGGGGGGAGGCGGCATGCAGCATCACACACTAACTACCCCCCCCCCTTCCGCACTCACGCAAATAGAGGGGAGGAGGGGGGGAGGAGGGGAGGGGGATAGAAAGAGAAAGGGAGAGAGAGAGAGAGAGGGGGGCAGCAGAGAGGGGGGGAGAGGAGAGAGGGGGTGGAGGAGAGAGGGGGGGGGGGGGGGAGAGAGTGGAGGAGGGGGAGGAGAGGGGGGAGGAAGAGGGGAGGGGAGGAGAGAGGGGGGGGGGGGTGGAGAGGGGGAAGGGGGGGGGGGGGAGGAGGAGAGAGGGGGGAGGAGAGAGGGAGGGGGGGAGAGAGAGTGCCTTTTTACTTCAACCCAAACCCAAACAACCATTTGCAGGCAGTGCTTTTTTACCTCTAACCATATTTTCATTTTCAAACCAAATTAAGGGTACTCACAGTGCTGTAGACATTTGTCAGTGTCATTCAAAGGTCTGATTGAGGCACACCACTTGTAGAGACTGATTGAGGCACACCACTTGCAGACACTGATTGAGGAACACCACTTCCTGATTTTATAGTCCCTCCCCCTTGCTGCCAGCGGGAGCAGCAGAGAGAATGGAGAATTTTGTAAAATCATTAATATCTCTGTCATATTTCATCGACGGGAAAAATCCTCGGCACACATGCGGCGGAGGGGGGAGGGGGGCTCTGAGTGAGGTGGCCAAAAATGACGGCCGTAGGTGGCGGCGTTCTCTCGGAAATCACAGCACAGATCGCCAAAACCGGTCAAGAACAGAGTTTTAGTAATATAGATATGTTTCTATAAGACACCCCCTCATCCTTCTAAACTCCAGTGAATACAAGTCTAGTCTTTTCAATCTTTCCTCATATGACAGTCCCGCCATCCCAGGGATCAATCTCGTGAACCTACGCTGCACTGCCTCAATCACAAAGATGTCCTTCCTCAAATTAGGAGACCAAAACTGTACACAACAAAGATCCTATAGCGGAGCAAGATAGACCACTGCTGCTAAATGCAATGGGGCTGACGTGTAGTACGCAACGGAACGGAACGTGGGCCTTTATTTCATCCATTTCCGTAACCGGACCCGACCCGACTCGCAGTGCAATCAACGTTGCGGGGGAACAGTTTGTGTTAATAAATTAAAATTCTGAAAATGAGGAGAAGATTTTTACCAAATAACTTTTATTTTTACGAGGATGTTTCCGTAACCGGCTTCCGTCTCCACACTAGTATCCAACGGGATCTTTGGTGCGGAGACGGAAGCCGGTTACGGAAATGGGGCCGAAAATGACCCACGAATCTGCCCATGACCGTACTATGTCTTTTTCGTCGAGTGGACCATCTTGCTCGCTGTAGTATCTTTGGTACACAATACTCCAGATGTGGTCTTACCAGAGCCCCTATACAACTGCAGAAGAACCTCTTGACTAGTATACTGAAATCTTCTTGTTATGAAGGCCAACGTATCGTATCATATCGTATCGTATCATACCAAGCCAGCATTGTGCTAATTTGTCACTATTGTTAATTCCATGTTGTTCTAGATCTGAACGCCATTCGGCATAGAGGAGGTGTGATAATTGGTGCCGTGCTGGGCATCGTTCTGGGAATCCTCCTGGTGTTGCTCCTCGCTTACCTATACTGTACCCACAAAAAGTCGGACAACATCGCTCATCGCAGGTTGTACGAAAACTTCCCCAACGAACCGGGTAAGCAGTCAATAAAATGCCGCGTCAAAATCAGTTTATTGTCACGTGTAGCGAGGAGCAGTGAAAAGCTTTTTGTTGCGTGCTAAAGGGCCTGTCCCACTGTACGAGGTAATTCAAGAGTTCTCCCGAATTTCCCCCGATTCAAACTCGGAGAATTACGGTAATGGCCGCTCGTAGGTACTCGGGGCTCTCGTGGACATTTTTCAACATGTTGAAAAAAATTCACGAGCTCACCGCGTTTCCCGAGTACCTGCCATTAGCGTTACGAGCCGCTAAGAGACGTCCCCGAGCTCTGATGTAGCCGCTACGTACATTCTATGTACTTACCATGAGTTTGATTTTTTTTTTTAAACTCGGGAGAGCTCTTGTGTAAACTCTTATAGTGGGACATGCGCTTAACCAGCCAGTGGAAAGACTAAGGTAGACAAAAAGGCTGGAGAAACTCAGCAGGTGCAGCAGCATCTATGGAGCGAAGGAAATAGGCAACGTTTCGGGCCAAAATCTTTCTTCAGACTCATGACGTCTTCAGACGTCTGAAGAAGGTGCCAGAGAGTCTGGAGCTTAGATACCATATTCAAGCAAAGAATGGGAAACCTTGCAAGCCCTGTCAATCTGGTGCAAAATGCATAGAATGGATTGGATGGCTGCAAACCAGACAGACACCTTGTAAATAGTTGTGAATAATGTTGCAGAGTCTGCCTCTGCCTAGTGTTGATTGGATGATGTGTTGAGTCTTGTCTGAGATATCTGTTAATCAGGGTAAATGTTTCCAAGTTGACTTCATCTCGAAGTCCGTTGTGAATACAATGTATTGAACTGTTGTATCATTGGGTTAGGGAGATGCCTGTTATGTATGGGGTTAATCAATATTTGTAACTGGGTGATTAAGAAACAACCCCCATGTGGTTCGGCCCCTCGAGGTCCCGGGACATATAAAAGTCCCTGGTCACGAGGCTCAGGGTCGATCTTCTGGAAGAGCGCTCAAGACCACGTATCCTCCTGGAGTGTCTCTGTCTGAGCGAGGCCTAGAGGACTTGAACAGATAGACGCCCTATACCTGTCTATCGAGAGGGACAGATAGAGGTGGCATGATTTGTGACGCACCTTTGGAAAAGTAAAATGTAGTTGTTTCAAGTGGTTGATTCAGTGTTTTTACTGAAACTAGACTGGGGGGAAGCTTAGAATCGAGCAATTATCACCCATAACCCCTGACACCCGTACTAATCAAGAATCTGTCTTTCTCTGCTTTAAAAATATCCACCGACTTGGCCTCCACAGCCTTCTGTGGCAAATAATTCCACAGATTCACCTCCCTCTGACTAAAGAAATTCCTCCTCATCTCCTTTCTAAAGGGAAGTCCTTTAATTCTGAGGCTGTGACCTCTTGTCCAAGACTCTCCAAAACATCCACTCCACATCCACTCTATCCAGGCCTTTCATTATTCGGTAAGTTTCAATGAGGTGCCCCCTCATCCTTCTAAACTCCAGCGAGTACAGGCCCAGTGCCGACAAACTCTCATCATAGGTTAACCCAATCATACCTGGGATCATTCTTGGACATCTCTCCAGAGCCAGCACATCTTTCCTCAGATATGGGGCCCAAAATGCCTCACAATATTCCAAATGCGGCCTGACCAGAGCCTCAGTGTTACACCCCTGTTTTTGTATACAAGCCCTCTTGAAATAAATGCTAGCCTTGCGTTTGCCATCCTGACTACTGATTCGGCTTGCAAGTTAACTTGTTGGGGCCTTGAGGCCTGACAACTCAGTCGATGTGAGCAGAATACCACGAACAAAACCCACAATAGATTAAACATAGAATTTGGGAAGAATAACCAATAAAAATGTCATTTACCCGATTACAAAATAATGGGGCAATTTGTAAGCATCACTGGGTGTTTTTTTAATACTTGTTATTACATGGTGTCACGATTCGTAAGAGAACAGCCCACACAAAACTGCTTTTGAAAAGGAACGGAGACAAAAGAAAATGGTATTATCGTGATTCTGGAGACGTAATTAACTGCAGTGCAGAAAAAACAATAAATTGCCACAAGTCAAGTTGATACATTTTCAGAAAAAATATCAATGAACAAATCTTTAAAGTGGAGGCCTTGATAAAGTTTGATGTTAGAACTTAAGGTCTGGATAGAGTGGAAGCGGAGAGGATGTTTCCACTAGTGGCAGAGTCCTGGACTAGAGGCCACAGCCTTAGAATTAAAGGGTGTTCTTTCAGGAAGGAGATGAGGAGGAATTTATTTAGTCAGAGGGTGGTGAATCTGTGGAATTCATTGCCACAAAAGACAGAGAGAGTACACACAGAGAGTTGTGGAATTCTCTGCCTCAGAGGGCGGTGGAGGTCAGTTCTCTGGATGCTTTCAAGAGAGAGCTAGATAGAACTCTTAAAGATAGCGGAGTTAAGGCATATGGGGAGAAGGCAGGAACAGGGTACTGATTGTGGATGATCAGCTATGATCATATTGAATGGCGGTACTGGCTCGAAGGGCCGAATGGCCTACTACTGCACCTATTGTCTATTGGCCATAAAAGGTTGTGGAGGCCAAGGCAGAGATAGATAAATTTGTGATTAGTACGGGTGTCAGAAGTTACGGGGAAATGGCAGGAGAACGGGATTGAGAGGAAGAGATACATCAGCCATGATCGAATGGCGGGGTAGGCTTGATGGGCCAAATGGCCTAATTCTGCTCCTATCATTTATGAAGGCCAATAAAATTGGGTGGATCATATCCAAATTGTAGGTGGACAAAAAGCTGGAGAAACTCAGCGGGTGCAGCAGCATCTATGGAGCGAAGGAAATAGGGCAACGTTTCGGGCCGAAACCCTGAAGGAAATAGGCAACTAGGCAGAGGCAGACTCTGCAACATTATTCACAACTATTTACAAGGTGTCTACCTGGTTTGCAGCCATCCAATCCATTCTATGCATTTTGCACCAGATTGACAGGGCTTGCAAGGCCTCCCATTCTTTGCTTGAATATGGTATCTAAGCTGCAGACTCTCTGGCACCTTCAGTCTGAAGAAAGATTTTGGCCCGAAACGTTGCCTATTTCCTTCGCTCCATAGATGCTGCTGCACCCGCTGAGTTTCTCCAGCATTTTTGTCTACCTTCGATTTTCCAGCATCTGCACAGTTCCGTCTAAAACTCTATTTCGTTCCAGTTCTTCGGCTGAACACAGACGACGCAGTGGAGTTCAGGTACCAAGACGGAGCGGCCTACTACAACCCCACCGCCCTGAATGACCGCAACGAGTCGCTCGGCAACGAGAATTACGGGATACAGATGGATGACATGCCCAACGAGATTGTGGCGTAAACCTCCTTCCCCCCCAGCGTAAAACACAACGAGAAGCAAAAAATTAAAATTCGCCAGAGAGACTGAGCAGGACAGTAGCTACGATACGATATAGGTGAGATGGGAGCGAGCGTGGGGGAACGTTTGTGCGAATATTGACAAAGACTCACCCCACAGCGCCATGAAAATGGCAAAGAAAACCGTGCCTCCATTGTCAAACAGGTGCGTCATCTGATGAAAGAAAAATATTATCCTGTTAAAGAAACTGCTCCCAATCTGTACACACACACACACCCACATTTACACTGGTGGACAAAAGAGCTGGAGAAACTCAGCGGGCGAGGCAGCGCCTATGAAGTAGAGGAATCGGGTCGAGACCCTTCTTCAGACTGATGTGGAGGTGGGGGAGGGGCGGGAACCCGCCCCTCCCCCACCTCCACATCAGTCTGAAGAAGGGTCTCGACGTCAGTCTGAAGAAGGGTCTCGACCCGAAACGTCGCCTATTTTCCTTCGCTCCATAGACGCCTCCCTCCCCGCCCGCTGAGCTTCTCCAGCATTTCCATCCACCTTCGGTTTTCCAGCTTCTGCAGTTTCCTTCTTCGAAGGTTCAAAAGTTCTTTACTAGTCACAGACACCATTTGGTGGAGTGGAATGTGTATTGCCGTTGCAGCACATTTAAAAAAAAAAGAATACAACATAATAATAATAATAATGAAGAAAGAAAAACGATCAATTTTTTCACACAATCTCTGCTATGGAGAGCGAGCATTTTTCAAGTTGGCCAAAGTTAACGGCGAGGACTATGCCCTTCAATGTTCCGCTTAACATGGCATAGTTCACAGAGTCACATCGATATTTAACAACCTATCATCGGAAGGCGTAGCCGTTGACGAGGCTGTTTATTCAACAATTATATTCTATCCCCGTCGGTACTGGTGAACCTATTCCGACTCGGTAGCACGAACGTGGTCGGACGATATTCAGCGCCACGGAAGACGCTGTTAAGACTTTAGAGATGTACAGCGCCGACACAGGCCCCTTCGGCGCGCCGAGTCCGCGCCGACCAGCGATCACCCCGCACCCTAACGCCATCCGCCACACACTGAGGACAATTTTATAACTCACCGAATCCGATCAACCCTACAATCCCGCACATCTTTGGAGTGCTGGATTAAACGGAAGAACTCGGGGAAAACCCATGGGGAGAACGTGCAAACTCCGCACAGACAGCACCCGCAGTCGGGATCGAACCCGGGTCTCTGGCGCTGTGCGGCAGCAACTATATTTGTGTACATACGATAGCATAGTTGACAGGGTTACATGTATATTTACGTTCCTGTTAGATGGCACTTAACTTGGATGGGAAGACTTAGGTGTTGATGTCAATGTTTATCCGACAATTGAATCCTAACTGTGTCAATACTGCTCAACCTGTGATCGCGGTGTAGCAGGAATATGTTTGTATGATATTCACCGTCACAGGAGGCATAGAATCTGTAGAGTGTACACCAATGTTATGTTTAATTCACCGAAGAAAGGTACAAAATGCCGGAGTCACTCACTCAGCGGGACTGGCAGCGTCTCCGGAGAGAAGGAATGGGTGACGTTTCGGGTCGAGGCCGAGACTGAGACTTCAGACTGAGAGTCAGGGGAGAGGGAGACGAGAGATAATGGAAGGGCAAGGTGTGAAAACGAGAGATCAAAGGGGAATGCGGGTCAAGGTTCATAATTAGCGGAGGAGAGCGTGACAACGAGGCGTAGAAACGGTAAAATTTAATCAGGAGGACAGAAGTAATCGGAGAACCAGGATGGGGGAGGGATGGAGAGAGAGGGAAAGCAAGGGCTACTTGAAGTTAGAGAAGTCAATGTTCATACCGCTGGGGTGTAAGCTGCCCAAGTGAAATATGAGGTGCTGCTCCTCCAATTTGCGCTGGGCCTCACTCTGACAGTGGAGGAGGCCCAGGACAGAGAGGTCAGTGTGGGAATGGGAGGGGGAGTTGAAGTGTTGAGCAACCGGGAGATCAGGTAGGGCCGAGGCTGATCATAGGTTGGAAAGATTTATGGTTGGTCACAGCTACATTTGATTTAACATTTTTACCTTTCTCGAGGTACACTGCATCTCATGTGCAGTCACATTTAATGCTATTATTTTTAAAAATCGTTGTTGCCTCAATTTTACAACATTAACGTATGTGTGCTTTCTCATGTTCATTGGCTTCATTGAAGTAATGTTCCCTAACATAAAAGACATTTTAACTCAGAGTGACGTTTAACTGCCTTTGTGTGCTGTATATTCCCCAGCTCTGGGTCAAAATACCTGCCCCAACTACCTCCTATGGCAGCTCGTTCCATCAACCCACCACCCCCAGTATGACCTTTCTGTCCTGGGCCTCCTCCATGGCCAGAGTGAGTCCCACCGCAAATTGGAGGAGTTCCGAATGACTCAGAAAACACTAAACGTTAATAATAATAAAACATTAATGATAAAACATCATTGATCAAGCATGTGAACCAACAAAATACCAGATCAAAGGGAGGCTACAGATTTTTGGCTGTTGAGTAGAGCAACTACTCGTGGATAAAAACTGTTTTTATGTCTGGCTGTGGCAGCTTTGACAGTCCGGAGTCGCCTTCCAGAGGGAAGTGATTCAAAGAGTTTGTGGCCAGGGTGAAAGGGGTCAGAGATGATCTTGCCCGCTCGCTTCCTGGCCCTTGCAGTGTACAGTTCGTCAATGGAGGGAAGGTTGCAGCCAATAACCTTCTCTGCTGATCGGACGATTCACTGTAGCCTCCAGGTGTCGTGCTTGGTGGCTGAGCCAAACCAGACCATGATGGAGAAGGTGAGGCCAGACTCTACCATGGTCGTGTAACCAAAGTTAGACCGTGTCTGTGCAACTAAGATTTACGTTTCATGAACTGAAGATATAATTGTTCCTCTAAAGTTGCAGTTTCGAGTTATTCCAATAATCCATAAATCAAAATAGTATGCTAAGCAATTTGAGTTTTATGCACAGATGCATCAGAAGCTTCAATTTATAAAGTATTAAAATGTGCCGTTTCATCGGACTGAAACAAAACGGACCGCAAGGCCAGAAGGCTTCCCGACTGTGGGGCGCGGTTGTGGACTGTGAATGCAGCCGGAGGCCTTTATCACGGCGCTGTGGTCTCCATGCTCTCCTGGATCGCTGCATAGAAACACGGGCCCGACACAGCTGGGGTGTAAGCTACCTTTTTTTTTTAAATTATTATAATAATCTTTATTGTCATTGTACAAGACAACGAAATTTTGTTGGAGCAGTCCTCCAGCTGCACAGGAATATGAGTATAAAAATACGTTTAAAAAAGGACTATTAAAAAATTAGACTATAAACATATAGGAGTATGGGCGGGTGTGTGAGAGAGAGGGGGGGGGGTCGGTGTGGGAGGGGGATAGAGTTCAGTAGTGTCACAGCTCTATGGTAGAAGCTGTTTTAGTCTTGTCGTGTGGGCGCTCACTGTCAGTATCGTCTTCCAGAGGGCAGGGGGGTGAAGAGGCAGTGTCCAGGGTGTGTGCTGTCTCTAATGACGCCCTTGACCCTCCGGATGCAGCGGGTCCGGTAGATGTCTCAAGGGGTTGGACAGGCTAGATGCAGGAAGATTGTTCCCGATGTTGGGGAAGTCCAGGACAAGGGGTCACAGCTTAAGGATAAAGGGGGAAAATCCTTTAAAACTGAGATGAGAGAAGAACTTTTTTCACACAGAGAGTGGTGAATCTCTGGAACTCTCTGCCGCAGAGGGTAGTCGAGGCCACAGTTCGTTGGCTATATTTAAGAGGGAGTTAGATGTGGCCCTTGTGGCCAAGGGGATCAGAGGATATGGAGTGAAGGCAGGAACGGGATACTGAGTTGGATGATCAGCCATGATCACATTGAATGGCGGTGCAGGCTCGAAGGGCCGAATGGCCTACTCCTGCACCTAATTTCTATGTTTCTATGTTTCTATGTTTCTATGTCCTCCAGTCTGGGGAGCTGGGTGCCAGTGATCCTCTCCGCAGTCTTAATGACGCGTTGGAGAGCTTTCCTGTTGTCTGCGGTGCAGCCAGAGTACCATACTGTGATGCAGCATGTGAGAACTGACTCGATGGCTGACCCGTAGAAGCTCACCCAATTGAAATATGAGATGCTGTCCCTCCAATGTGTGCTGGGCCTCACTCTAACAGTGGAGGAGGCCCAGGACAGAACGGTCAGTGTGGGAATGGGAGGGGGAGTCGAAGTGTTGAGCAACCAGGAGATCAGGTAAGTTTAGGCGGACTGAGCGGAGGACTTGAAAGACAACCTTTAGCTACAAAATTTGGAAAATAGTTCATGTGTTCGAATGGCTTTTCACTGAGCGTTCTTCATGCATTAATACATAAAGGGAAATTACACATCCAGTCGCATTAGATCCATTCAGAAATGATGAGCTAATGGATTTCAAGTGTAAAATGCTTGATGTGAAAACTGTGTTCAATGCCACTTTCTAAAGTCATCGCAAGTAATTAGACAGAATGCAGAAAATGGAGAACTATGTCCCACAATGAGGTTCTAATCAAAAGTCCATTTGCCTAAACACCTTTTTCCATTATGTTGTTGCCTTTGAGGATGTTGTTTGCATAAATAGGGAACGCAATAGACAATAGACAATAGGTGCAGGTGTAGGCCATTCGGCCCTTCGAGCCAGCACTGCCATTCAATGTGATCATGGCTGATCATTGGGGTGGGAGATTGCAACCTTCACGTGGCCCGCCCTGTTTCGACGAATGAAATCAACCCGGCGTGCACAATCAAATAAGATCAAATAGAACAAGTTGTCCGAGAACATTAGGCTGTGCACGCCATAGGCAAGAAGAAGAAGATGGCTGATCATCCACAATCAGTACACCGCTCCTGCCTTCTCCCCATATTCCATGACAATGTTACATGAAATGGGTGCCTCAGGATGGGATTTTGTGAGCAGATTTTAAAGTCAAGAGTGCTTTTTATGACAAAAATAGAAAGATGGAATTCTTACTTGCAGAAGTACAACAGAATATGTAAACATAGTACACTGTATACAATATAATAAATGAATAAAAAATGTCTACATATATACACACACACACACATATATATTCACACACGCAGATATACATGTGCACACACACACACACACATATATTCACACACACACACACACACACATGTTCACACACACAGATACATACACACACACACACACACACACACACACACACACACACACACATATATATATTCACACACACGTAGATATACATGTGCGCACACACACACACACACACACACACATATATATTCACACATGTAGATATACATGTGCGCGCACACACACACACACATACATTTATATTTATGTTTACACAAAAAATCGAACTAATTTTGTGTCTATCTTCGGTTTAAACCAGCATGTGCAGTCCCCTCATACACATGCACCATATTATTCCTGGCTCTGAGAAGTTCACAGAGAATGTAAATGTTTGCTTTGAGCTAAACCACAACATGTGTGAAAGGAAAGACTTGGCCCCACCCTCACCTATTTGGAAACAGTTCAACTCCCATGTTACAACTCTACCCCAAGACAGATTAAGGTGTCGCAGCGGTAGAGTTGCTGCCTCGCAGCACCAGAGACCCGGGTTCAATCCTCACTACAGGTGCTGTCTGTACGGAGTTGGCACGTTCTCCTCGGGACTGCGTGGGTTTTCTCCGGGATCTCCGGTTTCCTCCCACACTCCAAAGACGTGCAGATTTGTAGGTTAATTGGCTTGGTATAAATGTTTAAATTGTCCCTAGTGTGTGTGGGATAGTGTTAGTGTGAGGGATAGCTGGTCAGTGTGGACTCGGTGGGCCGAAGGGCCTGATTCCCCGCTGTATCTCTAAACTAAACTGAACAAAGTGTAAGAAATGGCTCAAGGAGATATCTGATGTATAGACCAACTCAGAACCAGTACATGTAGCTCATATACGATTTGAGGCACTCTCTAAGGTATACACAAAATGCTGGAGTTATTCCAGCACTCTGTGAAACGTCACCTATCCATGTTCTCCACAGATGCTGCCTGACCCGCTGAGTTACTCCAGCACTCTGTGAAACGTCACCTATCCATGTTCTCCACAGATGCTGCCTGACCCGCTGAGTTACTCCAGCACTCTGTGAAACGTCACCTATCCATGTTCTCCACAGATGCTGCCTGACCCGCTGAGTTACTACTCTGTGAAACGTTACCTGTTCTCCACAGATGCTGCCTGACCCGCTGAGTATCAAGACCTGTAAGATAAAGGATAGGTGACGGTTTCGGGTCGGGACCCAAAGGGTCCCGACCCGAAACGTTACCTATCCTTTTTGTAACATAGATGCTGCCTGACCCGCTGAGTTACTCCAGCACTTTTGAGCCTTTTTCTTGGTAAACCAGCATCTGCAGTTCCTGGCTTCCACAAGGGATAGGCTAACGAGGATGGTGTAAGTTTGTTACCTTTGCGTAGGCACAGCTTTCACTCAGCATCCAGTAAGAACAGTTGCGTTCGCACATTGGACACATGAGGGTATCATTGGCGTCACAGATCTCCTTGCTGGAAAGAGAAGATAAAATAAGCATCAGGAGATCGCACGATGCACAACGTGATGAAGGTCCCAACAATTCCCAAACCTCCATCGCGGCTTTGTGACTTATGTGCCCATTCTCTGGCCATTCACTCCTCAATAACCACCCAAGGCAGAACGTTAGGCCGCGTTTCAACCGGGTATAGGTCATGTAGGGATGCCAACGGTCCCGTATTAGCCGGGACATCCCGTATATTGGGCTACATTGGTTTGACCCGTACGGGATTACCCTGTGGATGAGTGTGAGGTTATGCATTTTGGTGGCAAAAACGGGAAAGCAGACTATTATCTCAATGGTGGCCGACTAGGAAAAGGGGAGATGCAGCGAGACCTGGGTGTCATGGTACACCAGTCATTGAAAGTAGGCATGCAGGTGCAGCAGGCAGTGAAGAAAGCGAATGGTATGTTAGCTTTCATAGCAAAAGGATTTGAGTATAGGAGCAGGGAGGTTCTACTGCAGTTGTACAGGGTCTTGGTGAGACCACACCTGGAGTATTGCGTACAGTTTTGGTCTCCAAATCTGAGGAAGGACATTCTTGCCATAGAGGGAGTGCAGAGAAGGTTCACCAGACTGATTCCTGGGATGTCAGGACTGTCTTATGAAGAAAGACTGGATAGACTTGGTTTATACTCTCTAGAATTTAGGAGACTGAGAGGGGATCTTATGGAAACTTACAAAATTCTTAAGGGGTTGGACAGGCTAGATGCAGGAAGATTGCTCCCGATGTTGGGGAAGTCCAGGACAAGGGGTCACAGTTTAAGGATCAGGGGGCAATCCTTTAAAACTGAGATGAGAAGAACTTTTTTCACACAGAGAGTGGCGAATCTCTGGAACTCTCTGCCACAGAGGGTAGTTGAGGCCCAGTTCATTGGCTATATTTAAGAGGGAGTTAGATGTGGCCCTTGTGGCTAAGGGGATCAGAGGGTATGGAGAGAAGGCAGGAACAGGATACTGAGTTGGATGATCTGCCATGATCATATTGAATGGCGGTGCAGGCTCGAAGGGCCGAATGGCCTCTACTCCTGCACCTAATTTCTATGTTTCTATGTTTCTACGCTTGTCCAGTATTTGACTGCCACTACTCGGGTCGAGGGGACTCGGGTTGGGTAGGAGTGCCGCGTCCGGCCCTGCCTCACCCGTCCCGACGTGGTGCAGCCCATGGAGTGCAACAGCAGCAGCGCCTCGCCCGAAACGTCACCCATTCCTTCTCTCCAGAGATGCTGCCTGTCCCGCGGAGTTACTCCAGTATTTTGTACCTTTCTTAGATATGAATTAGTTCTTGGGAAGCCTCTGACAGCGCTGGGCCGGTACTCGCTGGAGTTTAGAAGAGCGAGGGGGAAACTTGCAGAACAATGAAAGGCCTGGATAGAGTGGATGTAGAGAGGATGTTTCCACTGGTGGGAGAGTCTAGGACCAGAGGTCACAGCATCAGAATTAAAGTGCGCTCATTTAGAAAGGCGAGGAGGAACTTTAGTCAGCGGGTAATTAATCTGTGGAACACATTGCCATAGAGAGCTGTGGGGGCCAAGTCAGTGGATATTTTTAAGGCAGAAATAGACAAATGCTTGATTAGACAATAGACAATAGGTGCAGGAGTAGGCCATTATATTTTTTGAATTTTAAACGGAGCTGTGAAAAGAACCAGTTGTTATGAATGTATAGTTGCCATTAAGAGTTGATACCAGAAGCACGCTACTGCTGTGCCAGGTTCACAGAAAGAGCAGCAGGAATTTGGCAAGTGCAAGTTCTACTGTAAATGGATGGTCCCATTCATGAATAAAACATAGCATGAAATGGAACTTTTAAAATGTTATTATATCAATAGACAATAGGTGCAGGAGTAGGTCCATATCCCTCCAAACTTGTTCGATCCATGTACTCAAGTTCGACTTGATTGCATTTATGTACAGTATTTCCAATCCTTTGCATTGCATACAAAGCAAAGCTCATAGACAATAGACAATAGGTGCAGGAGTAGGCCATTTGGCCCTTTGAGCCAGCACCGCCATTCAATGTGATCATGGCTGATCATCCCCAATCAGTACCCCGTTCCTGCCTTCTCCCCATATCCCCTGACTCCGCTATCTTTAGAACGGGTGTCAGAGGTTATGAGGAGAAGTCAGGAGAGTGGGGTTTTTTTCAAGGGAGAGATAGATCAGCCATGATTGAATGGCAGAGTAGGCTCGATGGGCCCAATGTCGTATGATTCGACTGCTATAACTGGCAAAGCTGATGAACTGGAATATGGGCCTACCTGACTTGACTGTGGTCAGATGTAAGTAGTCCGTACAGAAATACCAGAACCCCAACGAGGGCAGCGGGGATTAGCATCCCAGTGTACCAACCCAACCAGGCGAAATACAGGCCAATCTTCTCTCCAAAGTACCGTCTGCACAGAGTGGAACACAAAGAGAGACAAGAGTGTTTTATTGTCACATATTCACCAAGGCAGAGCGATGACATTCTCACCTGCTGCTGCGGCAGCCTGACAGGTGTGGAAACACAAGGCTCGCTTGATAGTATCATAACCAAACCAAAAATAAAAGTTCAATTAATTAATAAAAATCTAACACAGTGCAAAAGCAACACAGAGGGTGACAAACCTGTGGAATTCTTTGCTACAGAGGGCTGTGGAGGCCAAGTCTGTGGATATTTTTAAGGCAGAGAGAGATAGATAGATTTCTGATTAGTACTGAGGTTATGGGGAAAAGGCAGGAGTATGTGGTTAGGAGGGAGAGATAGATCAGCCATGATTGAATGGCGGACTAGACTTGATGGGCCGAATGGCCTAATTCAACTCTTATCACTTATATGTCACCTCACCTGTTGACCAGAAATGTCACGTCTCTCCTCGCCCCTTCAAGCTCGTAATTTAAAAGTGTGCAAGACATTTCACACAGAATTGTGGACGCAGCCCAGACCATCACGCACACCAACCTCCCTTCCATTGACTCCATCTACACCTCACGCTGCCTCATGAAGGTTGCAGCATCATCAAGGACCAGTCTCACTCCCGGTCACTCCCTCTTCTCCCCTCGGGCAAGAGGTACAGAAGTGTGAAAACAAACGCACACACACCTCCTGATTCAGGGATAGTTTCCTCCCGGCTGTTATTCAAGATTCAAGATTTAAGATTCAAGATTCAATTTAATTGTCATTTGGACCCCTTGAGGTCCAAACGAAATGCCGTTTCTGCAGCCATACATTACAAACAAATAGACCCAAGACACAACATTATTTACATAAACATCCATCACATCGCTGTGATGGAAGGCCAAAAAAACTTATCTCTCCACTGCACTCTCCCCCCCCCCCCCATGTCAGAGTCAAAGTCAAAGCCCCCGGCTGGCGATGGCGATTGTCCCGCGGCCATTAAAGCCACGCCGGGTGGTGCGAGGTCACACACCGGGTCTTGGTGTTAGAGCCCCCGGCGTGCGCTCGCAGAGTCCCGCGGCCATTCCAAGCCGCGCGGGGCGGTGATGTCAGGCCCCGCTCCAGGAGCTCTTCGACCCCGCAACTCGGGCGGGAGAAGTCGCCGTTGCGAGAGCCCTGAAAAGCGGTCTCCCTCCGGGGACCCGCGGGCTCCCGGTGCCGCCGTCCGCCAGACCCGCAGTTGCAGCCTCCGAATCTCCGGAGGTCGGGCCGCAGCAGCAGCAGCAGCAGCGCTCCACCACCGCTCCACCCGCTCTGGACTCGGCCAGCTCCGTGACGGTGAGGTGAGTCGTCGGCACCAGAGTCCCCGGTCTTCTCCTGTTGGAGGCCGCTCAGGCAACTGAACCGTCCTCTCACCAACTGCTGAGCAGTGCTGACCTCCCATCTACCTCACTGGAGACTGTTGGACTATCGTTTATCAGCCGCTACTGGACTTTATCTTTCATTCAATATTAATCCCTTTATCTAGTATCTGTGGACGGTTCAATTGTGATCTTTTATGGTCTTTCCACTGACTGGACAACACGTAACAAAAAGCTGGAGAAACTCAGCGGGTGCAGCAGCATCTATGGAGCGAAGGAAATAGGCAACGTTTCGTCCCGAAACGTTGCCTATTTCCTTCGCTCCATAGATGCTGCTGCACCCGCTGAGTTTCTCCAGCTTTTTTGTGTAACCTTCGATTCTCCAGCATCTGCAGTTCCTTCTTAAACGCAACAAAAAGCTTTTTACTGTACCCCGCTACACGTGACAATAAACTAAACTATGATTACAGGCACTTGCTGTACGAGCGATGGGTGAGGTGGGGAATTTGGTACAAGTAACTTACAGGGAAATAGATTAAATCACATCAATCTCAAAGCCTGAAAGCGTAAGCAGGAACTGTATCACCAGCTCAGTACAAGTGCAAACAGGAGTAACAAGCCTCAATATAAGTGTCGGTGGATAAACACAGCGCATGGCATTAGCCCTGAGGGTTTATATAATGAGCATGTAATAGATCACATGCAATGCCTTCTTGATGAGTACCACATCCAAGCTCATAATTATGAGTAATATTAGTAACATGATATCAATGGCAAACTGTATCCATGTGCTGGAACCTTAAGTACGACACAGAGTGCCGGAGTAACTCAGCGGGTCAGGCAGCATCTGTGGAGAACATGGATAGGTGACGTTTCACAGAGTGCTGGAGTAACTCAGCGGGTCAGGCACCATCTGTGGAGAGAAGGAATGGGTGACGTTTCAGGTCGAGACCCTTCTTCAGACTGATGTGGAGATGGGGGAGGGGCGGGAACCCGCCCCTCCCCCACCTCCACATCAGTCTGAAGAAGGGTCTCGACGTCAGTCTGAAGAAGGGTCGTCAGGTAGGCATCGTGGCATTTACACTAGCAACCCAGCCACTTCTCTGCCGGAGATGAGAACAAAAGTGGACACAGAGTGCTGGAGTAACTGCGGGTCAGGCAGCATCTGTGGAGAACATGGATAGGTGACGTTTCACAGAGTGCTGGAGTAACTCAGCGGGTCAGGCAGCATCTGTGGAGAACATGGATAGGTGACGTTTCACAGAGTGCTGGAGTAACTCAGCGGGTCAGGCAGCATCTGTGGAGAACATGGGCAGGTGATTTTTTGGGTTGGGCCCCCTTCTTCAAGACGTGAAGAATGTTACTGAACCAAGTAGAAGTGACAATAAAGCATTACTTTATTTACAACTATATTTAATCGGACTTTGCTGGACTTTGCCTTGCACTAAACGTTATTCCCTCTATCATGTATCTGTACACTGTTGATGACTTGATTGTCTTTGACTGGACAAAAAGGTTTTCAAGTGCATATTTCGCGTGCATTCCATGCGCCTTTCACTCAATGGGAACAGTCCTTTCCCCAAACATTCCTGTGTCTCTCGACACAAGGAACTGCAGATGCTGCAGTCTTGAGCAAGTAATAAGCAAGCAAGTGCCGGAGTATCCTGTATTTGTAGAATGTGGACGGTTCGATCCTGATTTCTCTCACTTCAAGTAACCCCAGCATTCCTTCTCTCTCTCTATCCATCCCCCACCCAAGTTGCACCAGCTTCTTGTTCTCACCCAACAAACAGCTAACAATGGCCTGTTTCCTTTACCATCATTCCTTTGTTGCATGTCATGCTGCCTGACCCGCTGAGTTACTCCAGCACTCTGTGAAACGTCACCTATCCATGTTCTCCACAGATGCTGCCTGACCCGCTGAGTTACTCCAGCACTCTGTGAAACGTCACCTATCCATGTTCTCCACAGATGCTGCCTGACCCGCTGAGTTACTCCAGCACTCTGTGAAACGTCACCTATCCATGTTCTCCACAGAACCTGACCCCTGAGTTACTCCAGCACTCTGTGTCCACTTTTGTTCCATCTCCGGCAGAGAAGTGCTGGGTTGCCTGACCCTACCTGAGTTACTGACGTCAGACCCTTCTCTGATGTGGAGGTGGGGGAGGGGCGGGTTCCCGCCCCTCCCCCATCTCCACATCAGTCTGAAGAAGGGTCTCGACCCGAAACGTCACCCATTCCTTCTCTCCACAGATGCTGCCTGACCCGCTGAGTTACTCCAGCACTGTGTGAAACGTCACCTATCCATGTTCTCCACAGATGCTGCCTGACCCGCTGAGTTACTCCAGCACTCTGTGAAACGTCACCTATCCATGTTCTCCACAGATGCTGCCTGACCCGCTGAGTTACTCCAGCACTTTATGTCTTTGTGTTGTAATCCAGCATCAGCAGTTCCTCGTTTCTACACAGTATGTGTTCACGTTCTACACATTCGAAGTTCTCCAATGACACAGCAGTCAGGGTCTAGAAGGGGCCCGACCCAAAACCTTGCCTTTCCATGTCCACCAGATATGTTACCAGACCCGCTGATTTAGTTCATTCAGTTTAGTTTAGAGATACAGCGCAGAAACAGGCCCTTCGGCCCATCGAGTCCGCACTGATCAGCGACCCCCGCACACTAACACTCTCCTACACACACACACACTATTGACAATTTAACCAAAGCCAATTAGCCTACAGACCCGAACGTCTTTGGAGTGTGGGAGGAAACCGGAGGAAACCCACGCGGGGCGCGAGGAGAACGTGCAAACTCCGTCCAGACAGCGCCCGTAGTCGGGATGGAACCCGGGTGTCTGGCGCCGTGTAGCAGCGACTCTGTGTCCATCCGTGACAAGCTGTTTTGGAATGTACGGCAGTTAAACGTAGCGTGGCAAGTTATTGAAAGGCGGCTCGCTTACCTGATGAGGTCCAGCGGTTGGTACTTGTACCACATGCCCCATCTGGCCCATCGCTCGTACAGCAAGTGCCTGTGATTGAGAGCGCCATGCGTGATGATGTCATGCCGGCTCTTGTAGCTTCCCTGGTCAGACAAAGCGTGCGTTAATACCCAGCGTGGAGAATTCACCCAAAATCATCAGTGACCCCTCACACCCCAACCATGGACTGTTTGCCCTCCTCCCATCAGAGAGCCTCAGGTCTCGCACCAGCAGGCTAAGGAACAGCTTCTTCCAAAACACCATCACCCTGCTGAACTCACACCCCCGCCCCCTTCTCATCAGTATTATTTATAGTTTATATAAGTTAGTTAAGCTCTATTCACCTGAATATAGCACGTCAATCTTTTATCTGTATATATGTATATGCCCGTGTACATAGATCAATATATCCTCATTTGTATGTATTGTTTTAATCAGCATTTTGCTACTTTGCACTCTGATTGGATGCTCATCTGCATTTTGTTGCACCTGTACTTGTATTTGTGCAATGACAATCAAGTTGAATCTAATTTAATCTAATCTAATCTAACACACACCGCACTCTAGTGCCGCCCCTCACCTTGGAAACGCCACGTAAACACAGAATAAATCACAACGTGCAAAGGAAGGAACTGCAATAGACAATAGACAACAGGTGCAGGAGTAGAGGCCATTCGGCCCTTCGAGCCAGCACCACCATTCAATGTGATCGTGGCTGATCATCCCCAATCAGTACCGCGTTCCTGCCTTCTCCCCATATCCCCTGACTCCACTATCTTTAAGAGCCCTATCTAGCTCTCTCTTGAAAGTATCCAGAGAACCGGCCTCCACCACCCTCTGAGGCAGAGAATTCCACAGACTCACCACTCTCTGTGAGAAAAAGTGTTTCCTTGTCTCCGTTCTAAATGGCTGACCCCTTATTCTTAAACTGTGTGTGGCCCCTGGTTCTGGACTCCCCCCAACATCGGGAACATGTTTCCTGCCTCCAGCGTGTCCAAACCTTTAACAATCTTATATGTTTCAATGAGATGCCCTCTCATCCTTCTAAACTCCAGAGTGTACAAGCCCAGCTGCTCCATTCTCGCAGCATATGACAGTCCCGCCATCCCGGGAATTAACAATCTTATCTGTTTCAATAAGATGCTGGGTTTAAATCAAAGATAGACACAAAAATCTGGAGTAACTCAGCGGGACAGGCAGCATCTCTGGAGAGAAGGAATGGGTCGAGACTCTTCTTCAGACTGGTCTAAGTCGCAAAGTGTTTAGTTTAGAGATACAGCGAGGAAACAGGCTCTTCGGCCCACCGGTTTCCTCCCACATCCCAAAGACGTGCGGGTCTGCAGTGGATTTCCCCTCGTGTGAAGGGAGTGGGTGAGAATGTGGGTGGAATAACATAAAACTAGTGTGTACGGGGACGAAGGAAAAATGAGGTACAGTTCACAAAGAAGAAATATTTTTAGATGAATACCTCAAAAAAATGGCCTGAGGATTAAGGGAAATGTACAAAAACAGAATTATAATTCTTGAGCAGAAGATTATTTCTTAACAGCGTAGGTTCACAAGATTGATCCCTGGGATGGCGGGACTGTCATATAAGGAAAGATTGAAAAGACTAGGCTTGTATTCACTGGAGTTTAGAAGGATGAGGGGGAAGGGTTCTTATAGAAACATATAAAATTATAAAAGGACTGGACAAGCTGGATGCTGGAAAAATATTCCCAATGTTGGGCGAGTCCAGAACCAGGGGCCACAGTCTTAGAATAAAGGGGAGGCCATTTAAGACTGAGGTGAGAAAACACTTTTTCACCCAGAGAGTTGTGAATTTGTGGAATTCCCTGCCACAGAGGGCAGTGGCGGCCAAGTCACTGGATGGATTTAAGAGAGAGTTAGATAGAGCTCTAGGGGCTAGTGGAATCAGGGGATATGGGGAGAAGGCAGGCACGGGTTACTGATTGGGGACGATCAGCCATGATCACATTGAATGGCGGTGCTGGCTCGAAGGGCCGAATGGCCTCCTCCTGCACCTATTTTCTATGTTTCTAGGTAACTTGAAAGCCCTGTCTCTGGACATAAGTAATAGATCTGGAAGGAAGGGTGTAAGTGAGGAGTAGCTCATTCTTATTGAGATACAACAAATCATTATGTTTTTGGGTTTACAACTCAATTGCTGCCGGCAAACAAAAAACAAAGCTGTTTAGCCGAGCAGAAAACTAAACTGTTCCAGGAACGCTGGAGAGAGAGAGAGGAGATTCAAGATCACAGTAGTGACTTGTATTTATAGAGCAGCTTAAAACACAGCAAGGTGTTTCCATGGAAGTATAATCAAACAGAATTAAAATGGTAATCAGCTGCAGAGAAACGAGCGCACATCACCAAACGCTGGGTGTAAGATGCAGATTTTAATCCATTGTTTTAATGGACATGATTGAATAGATAATAGACAATAGGTGCAGGAGTAGGCCATTCGGCCCTTCAAGCCAGCACCGCCATTCAATGTGATCATGGCTGATCATCCCCAATCAGTACCCCGTTCCTGCCTTCTCCCCATATCCCCTGACTCCACTATCTTTAAGAGCCCTATCTAGCTCTCTATTGAAAGTATCCAGAGAACCGGCCTCCACCGCCCTCTGAGGCAGAGAATTCCACAGACTCACAACTCTCTGTGAGAAAAAGTGTTTCCTCGTCTCCGTTCTAAATGGCTTGCCCCTTATTCTTAAACTGTGCGTGGCCCCTGGTTCTGGACTCCCCCAACATCGGGAACATGTTTCCTGCCTCTAGCGTGTCCAAACCCTTAATAATCTTATACGTTTCAATAAGATCACCTCTCATCCTTCTAAACTCCACAGTGTACAAGCCCAGCTGCTCCATTCTCTCAGCATACGACAGTCCCGGGAATTAACCCTGTGAACCTACGCTGCACTCCCTCAATAGCAAGAATGTCCTTCCTCCAATTAGGAGACCAAAACTGCACACAATACTCCATGTCTCACTAGGGCTCTGTACAACTGCAGAAGGACCTCTTTGCTCCTATACTCAACTGCTCTTGTTATGAATGTTGCAGGCAACAAACAACAAGCAAGAGGGGCTGGGAAAACAAAGTTGAAGCCATCGATTATAACGCAATTGCTTCTGGGGACACTCGAGAGATGAGTGTGGACTGCCGATATCAGCAAGGGTGCGGGGGCTGCATCAGTTTAGAGATCTGGAGAGGTTAGAGAATGATGGAAAGAGTGGTGGCAACGTTTCTGCCACTCGCAGCTCATTTACACCAGGAACTGAAGATGATGCAAGACTCGACTGGACTGGGACCATCACATATACATTGCGGGGCAAGTGGCAGCTCCATGCTCCCATCCATGCTCCCTTCCTCTCTCCCTTCCTCTCCCTCTCCCTCTCCCTCGCTTTCTCTTCCTCTCTCTCCCTTTCTCCCTCTCCCTCTCTCTCCCTTCTCCCTCTCTCTCCCTCTCTTTCTCCCTCTCCTCTCTCCCTCTCCCTCTCTCTCCTTTCCTCTCTCTCCCTTTCTCCCTCTCCCTCTCTCTTCCTTTCCCTCTCTCTCTCTTTCTCCCTCTCCCTCTCTCTCCTTTCCTCTTCTCCCTCTCCCTCTCTCTCCTTTCCTCTCTCTCCCTTTCTCCCTCTCGCTCTCTCTCCTTTCCTCTCTCTCCCTTTCTCCCTCTCGCTCTCTCTTATTTTTGCTCACGACTGCAGCAAGAGACAAAAGAATGTTTGGGGAAAGAACTGCTCCCATCCGCATGTTTTAACACCCACTTGTGATAAAAACAGAGCAGAGGCTGACAGCCACTCTGTAAGTAGAATGCCACAGTGGTTTAACTGACTGGTCTTACTGGTTTCTACCAGATTACAGATCAAGGGCAGTATGATCTTCTGGTGGTACACAAAAATGCTGGAGAAACTCAGCGGATGCAGCAGCATCTATGGAGCGAAGGAAATAGGCCGGTTCTCTGGATGCTTTCAAGAGAGATAGACAGGGCTCTTAAAGATAGCGGAGTCAGGGGATATGGGGAGAAGGCAGGAACGGGGTACTGATTGGTGATGATCAGCCATGATCACATTGGGAGTTGTTTAAGAAGGAACTGCAGATGCTGGAAAATCGAAGGTAGACAAAAATGCTGGAGACACTCAGCGGGTGCAGCAGCATCTATGGAGCAAAGGAAATAGGTAACGTTTCGGGCCGAAACCCTTGTGGGTTTCGGCCCGAAACGTTGCCTATTTCCTTCCGGGTTTCGGCCCCAAACGTTGCCTATTTCCTTCAGGGTTTCGGCCCGAAACGTTGCCTATCTCCTTCGCTCCATAGATGCTGCTGCACCCGCTGAGTTTCTCCAGCATTTTTGTCTACCTTCGATCTTCCAGCATCTGCAGTTCCTTCTTGAACAAAAGAGTATGATCTTCTATTGTATCCACTTGCACCTCCTCCAACCTCATCTACTGTATCCACCGTTCCAGGCGTGGACTCCTGTACATCGGCGAGACCAAGCGCAGGCTCGGCGATCGTTTCGCTGAACGCCTCCGCTCAGTCCGCCTAGACCTACCTGATCTCCCGGTTGCTCAACACTTTAACACCCCCCTTCCCATTCCCAATCTGACCTCTCTGTCCTGGGCCTCCTCCACTGTCAGAGTGAGGCCCAGCGCAAATTGGAGGAGCAGCACCTCATATTCCGCTTGGGCAGCTTACACCCCAGCGGTATGAACATTGACTTCTCTAACTTCAAGTAGCCCTCTCTCTCCATCCCTTCCCCCTTCCCAGTTCTCCCACCAGTCTTAAGGGCCCTGTCCCACTTGGAGATTTTTTTTCGGCGACTGCCGGAATCATTGACTGACGTGTCAGGTCACCGCAAACATTCAGGGCGCGGTGACCTGTAACGCGAGATGTTTTTCGCAACGTTTTTTTCGTCGCCGCTGGGGTTTTGAAATGTTCTTGGCAACACTGATATGTCACTGGCAGTCATAGAAACATAGAAACATAGAAATTAGGTTCAGGAGTAGGCCATTCGGCCCTTCGAGCCTGCACCGCCATTCAATATGATCATGGCTGATCATCCAACTCAGTATCCCGTATCTGCCTTCTCTCCATACCCCCTGATCCCTTTAACCACAAGGGCCACATCTAATTCCCTCTTAAATATAGCCAATGAACTGGCCTCAACTACCAGGTGTGGTCTCACCAAGACCCTGTACAACTGCAGTAGAACCTCCCTGCTCCTATACTCAAATCCTTTTGCAATGAAAGCTAACATACCATTCGCTTTCTTTACTGCCTGCTGCACCTGCATGCCTACCTTCAATGACTGGTGTACCATGACACCCAGGTCTCACTGCATCTCCCCTTTTCCTAATCGGCCACCATTTAGATAATAGTCTGCTTTCCCGTTTTTGCCACCAAAATGGATAACCTCACATTTCTCCACATTATACTGCATCTGCCAAACATTTGCCCACTCACCCAGCCTATCCAAGTCACCTTGCAGCCTCCTAGCATCCTCCTCACAGCGAACACTGCCCCCCAGCTTAGTGTCATCCGCTTGGAGATATTGCCTTCAATTCCCTCATCCAGATCATTAATGTATATTGTAAATAGCTGGGGTCCCAGCACTGAGCCTTGCGGTACCGCACTAGTCACTGCCTGCCATTGTGAAAAGGACCCGTTTACTCCTACTCTTTGCTTCCTGTTTGCCAGCCAGTTCTCTATCCACATCAATACTGAACCCCCAATGCCTTGTGCTTTAAGTTTGTATACTAATCTCTTATGTGGGACCTTGTCGAAAGCCTTCTGGAAGTCCAGATACACCACATCCACTGGTTCTCCCCTAACGCTGAAAAATATCGCCAAGTGGGACAGGCCCTTTACTGTGTCCGACTGCGTTCTAATCTCTGTCCCGCCCAGTCCCCTGACATCAGTCTGCAGAAGTATCTCGACCCGAAACGCCACCCATGCCTTCTCTCCAGAGAAGCTGCATGTCCTGCTGAGTTACTCCAGCATTTTGTGTCCACCTCCAATTTAACCAGCATCTACAGTTCTTTCCTGTGTTAAATTTCAGTGCATGAAGTAATTATTGCAAATTATCTACATGCCTATAAATAGAAACAGACAACGTAAGTGAGCCCCTCCACAAAGCAACATTTCCATATGACAAATTTATTTGGGACCTCAAGAAATATTCTTTAGACGGGAGCGGGAAGATAATATATGTGATTTAAAAAATACATTCTAGATAATGTTTAGGCTTACTACTAGGGCGGCACGGTGGCGCAGCGGTAGAGTTGCTGCCTCATAGCGCCAGAGACCCGGGTTCGATCCTGACTACGGGCGCTGTCTGTACGGAGTTTGCACGTTCTCCCCATGACCTGCGTGGGTTTTCTCCGGGTGCTCCGGTTTCCTCCCACACTCCAAAGACGTTCAGGTTGTAGGTTAATTGGCTTCAGTTAAAAATTGTAATTTGTCCCTAGTGTGTAGGATAGTGTTTAGCCCGTCCCACTTTGGAAACCTGAACGGAAACCTCTGGAGACTTTGTGCCCCACCCAAGGTTTCCGTGCGGTTCCCGGAGGTTTTTGTCAGTCTCCCCACCTGCTTCCACTACCTGCAACCTCCGGCAACCACCTGCAACCTCCAGGAACCGCACGGAAACCTTGGGTGGGGTGCAAAGTCTCCAGAGGTTTCCATTCAGGTTTCCTACATGGGACAGGGGCATTAAGTGTACGAGTTGATTGCTGGTTGGGGCGGACTCAGTGGGCAGAAGGGCCTGTTTCTGCGCTGTATCTCTAAAATCTAAACTCTAAATAGAGAATAATTAATTTTTCAAAAAAGCATTTACAGCAAAGTGCTGATATAAAATAATAATTTATGGAAACATCAATCCTTGTACATTAATGTTTAAAATCGTGATAAAAATCATATTCTCAAGCATACTCTCATTTCGAATTTTTTAAGACATCAATTATCTGCAAGTATCCCATTTTAAGAACTACAGGTGATTTGCTTAAGGTGCAATTTCTTCAATCTACTGATTCATTGTTTATGCAATAGGTTCTTTAGTTTAGTTTAGAGATACAGCGCGGAAACAGGCCCTTCGGCCCACCGAGTCCGCACCGCCCAGCGATCCCCGCACACTAACACTATCCTACACACACACACTGGGGACAATTTACACTTACACCAAGCCAATTAACCTACAGACCTGTACGTCTTTGGAGTGTGGGAGGAAACCGAAGATCTCGGAGAAAACCCACGCAGGTCACGGGGAGAACGTGCAAACTCCGTACAGACAGCGCCCGTGGTCAGATCGAACCCGGGTCTCTGGCGCAGTTGAGGCAGCGACTCTAAAGGGCCTGTTCCACTTGGCCGTCTTTGCACGTCACGCAGATGCCGCACGGAGATTTTGTACATCACAAAAGCCTGGGACGCTGTGCGCTGCCGCGCGTCACTGCCTATGTCATCGCGCATCACGCGCGCGTCGTGCGTCGTGACGCGTAAATGATGTTGCGTAAATTACGTGCAAATGACGGCCAAGTGGGACAGGCCCTTTTGTATCGACAACGAGTCATCGGTTCCAGGGACGCATCAAAGATTGTTGAGGGAACTAAATGAACATATTACAATTATGAGGGTGGTGAATCTGTGGGATTCATGTGGAGGCCAAGTCAGAGGTTGAGGTTGACAGATTCTTGGCTAGGACGGGTGTCAGGGGGATATGGGGAGAAGGCAGGAGAATGGGGTTTGGAGGGAGGGATGCAACAGCCATGATCGAATGGTGGAGTAGATGTGATGGGCCGAATGGCCTCATTCTACTCCTATGACCTGATAGGAAACATAGAAACATAGAAATTAGGTGCAAGAGTAGGCCATTCGGCCCTTCGAGCCTGCACCGCCATTCAATATGATCATGGCTGATCATCCAACTCAGTATCCCATCCCTGCCTTCTCTCCATACCCCCTGATCCCTTTAGCCACAAGGTCCACATCTAACTCCCTCTTAAATATAGCCAATGAACTTGCCTCAACTACCTTCTGTGGCAGAGAATTCCACAGATTCACCACTCTCTGCGTAAAAAATGATTTTCTCATCTCGGTCCTAAAAGATTTCCCTCTTATCCTTAAGCTGTGACCCCTAGTTCTGGACTTCCCCAACATCGGGAACAATCTTCCTGCATCTAGCCTGTCCAACCCCTTAAGAATTTTGTAAGTTTCTATAAGATCCCCCCTCAATCTTCTAAATTCTAGCGAGTACAAGCCGAGTCTATCCAGTCTTTCTTCATATGAAAGTCCTGCCATCAGGCATAAATATATGAACTGATGACAGTGGATAAACATTGGAATTAAAGGCAGTGGAGTAAATTTCAATCATTACCACATGGGCACTATGTGATGGAAAGATTGGGATGGGGGGGGGGGGGGAGATATTGATCAGCCGTGATTGAATGGCGGAGTGGACTTGATGGGCTGAATGGCCTCATTCTGCTCCGATCACTTATGACCGTATGACCCTCAAACATCTTCACGTTGACTCTGTTTGGTTCCGCACTCAATCAACACGTTGAAACTGTTCACTCATTCTCTCACCTCATGCGGTGGGTACGCAGCCACATATGTTCCATTGCTCAGCAACCTGTTTAAACCTGACGGAAAGAGAAGGCAAGCGGTAAAACAAACGTTAGCCATTACTGATACCCGATACATTGAAAATAGGTGTAGGAGTAGGCCATTCGGCCCATCGAGGCAGCACCGCCACTCAATTTGACCATCATGGCTGATCATCCATAATCAGCGTTTAAGAAGGAACTGTGCAGATGCTGGAAAATCGAAGGTAGACAAAAATGGTGGAGAAACTCAGCGGGTGCAGCAGCATCTATGGAGTGAAGGAAATAGGCAACGTTTCGGGCCGAAACCCTGAAGGAAATAGGCAACGTTTCGGGCCGAAACCCTGAAGGAAATAGGCAACGTTTCGGGCCGAAACCCTGAAGAACCCTGAAGGAAATAGGCAACGTTTCGGGCCGAAACCTTTCTGGAAATAGGCAACGTTTCGGGCCGAAACCCTTCCGGGTTTCGGCCCGAAACGTTACCTATTTCCTCCGCTCCATAGATGCTGCTGCACCCGCTGAGTTACTCCAGCATTTTTGACTACCAATAAAAGTAAGCATGCAGGTTTTGTCTACCTTCGATTTTCCAGCATCTGCACAGTTCCTTCTTAAACATCTCCCAATGTGATCATGGCTGATCATCCCCAATCAGTACCCCGTTCCTTCCTGCCTTCTCCCCATATCCCCTGACTCCGCTATCTTTAAGAGCCCTGTCTAGCTCTCTCTTGAAAGCATCCAGAGAACCTGCAGCATCTATGGAGCGAAGGAAATAGAAGAAGGGTTTCGGCCCGAAACGTTGCCTATTTCCTTCGCTCCATAGATACTGCTGCACCCGCTGAGTTTCTCCAGCATTTTTGTCTACCATCCCCAATCAGTATCCCGTTCCTGAACAAGGGGTAAGCCATTTAGAACGGAGACGAGGAAACACTTTTTCACACAGAGAGTTGTGAGTCTGTGGAATTCTCTGCCTCAGAGGGCGGTGGAGGCCGGTTCTCTGGATACTTTCAAGAGAGATCTAGACAGAGCTCTTAAAGATAGCGGAGTCAGGGGATATGGGGAGAAGGCAGGAACGGGGTACTAATTGTGGATGATCAGCCACGATCACATTGAATGGCGGTGCTGGCTTGAAGGGCCGAATGGCCTCTACTCCTGCACCTATTGTGTATTGTCCCCATATCCCTTGATTCCATTAGCCCTAAGAGCTAAATCTAACTCTCTGTTGAAAACATCTGTGGCAGAGAATTCCACCGATTCACAACTCTCTGGGAGAAAAGGATTTTCCTCATCTCAGTCCTAAATGGCCGACCCCTTATTCTTTAAACTGTGTGACCCCTGGTTCTGGATTCCCCCAAAGTGGGGAACATTTTTCCTGCATGATAGCGAGAGAGGCAAGAGTATTTCATTGTCATACGTACCACAAACAGTACAATGCAATCCTTACTTGCAGCAGAACAACACGCCTGTAAACACACTACTCATAGATTTTTAGTTTAGTTTAGTTTAGAGATACAGCGCGGAAACAGGCCCTTCGGCCCACCGAGTCCGCACCGACCAGCGATCCCCGCACACTAACACTATCCTACACACACTAGGGGCAATTTACATTTACACCAAGCCAATTAACCTACAAGCCCGCATGGGGTTAGGAGGGAGAGATAGATCAGCTATGATCTATATGATCTATAGATCAGCTATGATCTTAAGGGGTTGGACAGGCTAGATGCAGGAAGATTGTTCCCGATGTTAGGGAAGTCCAGGACAAGGGGTCACAGCTTAAGGATAAGGGGGAAATCCTTTAAAACCGAGATGAGAAGAACTTTTTTCACACAGAGAGTGGTGAATCTCTGGAACTCTCTGCCACAGAGGGTAGTTGAGGCCAGTTCATTGGCTATATTTAAGAGGGAGTTAGATGTGGCCCTTGCGGCTAAGGGGATCAGAGGGTATGGAGAGAAGGCAGGTACGGGATACTGAGTTGGATAATCAGCCATGATCATATTGAATGGAGGTGCAGGCTCGAAGGGCCGAATGGCCTAAACCTGCACCTAATTTCTATGTTTCTATGTTTCTATGATGGGCTGAATGGCCTAATTCTGCTCCAATCACTCGTGACCTTCTGGGTTTAACCAAACTAGGCATTTTCCTTTTTTTTAATTTAAGTTTAATTCCAGCATCTGCAGTTTCTAGTGTTGCCACTTTATTCTGCAAAGTTCAGCACAACCTTACATCAATCACAGAGTATCCCTTCAGCAATATGTCAAGCTACAATTTAAAAAAACTAATTACAGAAAACTGATATAACAGTTGACATTATTTAATGAAATATTGCTCTTGAATATCAATGCATCGTCAAACAGTGTATGTATGTATTGTTAGATCTATGTACCATTGTATGTAGCTCATTAGTGCCTGCACTGATATACAGCATGTGTTAAAGAAGGAACTGCAGATGCTGGAAAATCGAAGGTAGACAAAAATGCTGGAGAAACTCAGCGGGTGCAGTAGCATCTATGGAGCGAAGGAAATAGGCAACGTTTCGGGCCAAAACCCTGAAGGAAATAGGCAACGTTTCGGACCTGGTGAACCTACGCTGGACTCCCTCAATAGCAAGAATTTCCTTCCTCAAATTAGGGGACCAAAACTGCACACAATACTCCAGGTGTGGTCTCACTAGGGCCCTGTACAACTGCAGAAGGACCTCTTTGCTCCTATACTCGACTCCTCTTGTTATGAAGGCCAATTGGCTTTCTTCACTGCCTGCTGTACCTGCATGCTTACTTTTATTGGTAGTCAAAAATGCTGGAGAAACTCAGCGGGTGCAGCATCATCTAGTATGGAGCGAGGGAAATAGGCAACGTTTCGGGCCGAAACCCTTCCGGGTTTCTGCCCGAAACGTTGCCTATTTCCTTCAGGGTTTCGGCCCGAAACGTTGCCTATTTCCTTCTGGGTTTCGGCCCGAAACGTTGCCTATTTCCTTCAGAGTTTTGGCCCGAAACATTGCCTATTTCCTTCCGGGTTTCAGCCCGAAACGTTGCCTATTTTCTGCAGGACTTCGGCCCAAAACGTTGCTGTATTTCCTTCGCTCCATAGATGCTGCTGCACCCGCTGAGTTTCTCCAGCATTTTTGTGTACCTTCTGATGTACAGCACTTTGGTCAACGTGAGTTGTTTTTAAGTGTGCTATACAAATAAAATGGACTGGCCGGCTGACTGTTCTATATCAGGCAAATTCTTTCAATAAAAAAGTATCAGAGTGATTTTTGTGAAGTCCATGTTCCAAGAAAGTATATTCCCGACTAAATTATAACAATAATGCATTTCGTTGTCTCTGTACTGTAAGAATGACAATTAAAATAATCTGATGTCTGATTACCCATTTTAGATTTGCCATCTTCATATTTCGTCCTTTGTAGCACATGGTGAACAATCCGACTTCTGGTAGAATTACTGAAAAATGTGTCTTTGTTGTTGATGGTGAAGCTGAGGGGAAAAAAAGATTGGAAGATGGTAAGTGAAACTATGACATTTCAATTGTGCAGAGGTAATAATAATAATAATGATGATGGATGGGATTTATATAGCGCCTTTCTAGATACTCAAAGCACTTTACATCACATTATTCATTCACTCGGTGGCGGTGAGCTACTTCTGCAGCCACAGCTGCCCTGGGGCAGACTGACGGAAGCGTGGCTGTCAATCTGCACCTACGGCCCCTCCATCCACTGCCAATCACCCACACACATTCACACACATTCACACGCAGGCAAAGGTGGGTGAAGTATCTTGCCCCAAGGACACAACGACAGTATGCACTCCAAGCGGGATTCGAACCGGCCACCTTCCGGTCGCCAGCCGAACACTTAGCACGCCATCTGCCGCCCTGAAGGTAGACAAAAATATGCTGGAGAAACTCAGCGGGTGAGGCAGCATCTGGGGAGAGAAGGAATGCCTCGCCCGCTGAGTTTCTCCAGCATTTCTTTGTCTAAGTTCCATTTTTCCAACATCTGCAGTTCTTTCTTAAAACATTCAATTGTGCATGTCAATAGGTAACTCATGCAACAGAGATATGTTACTGTACAACATTGATGTAGAGAGGGACATTGGGTTCCAAGTACATAACTACCTGAAAGTGGTATCACAAGTAGATAGAGTGATGACAAAGATGTATGGCATGCTTGGCTTCCTTGAATTGGGCATTGAGTATAAGTGTCAAGCAGTCATGAAGCAATTTTATAGGACTTTGGTGAGGCTGCATTTCATTTTCGTTTATTGTCACTTCTACCGAGGTACAGTGAAAAGCTTTTGTTGCGTGCTATTCAATCAGCGCAAAGACAATACGTGATTACAATCGAGCCGTTCACAGTGTGCAGATACACGATATAGGGAATAACACGAATAAAGGTTGGTGCAAGACCAAGCCAGTAATGTCCCACCAGACATGTTATACGTAGTGTACTCACTGTCATGTCAAGTCAAGTCAAGTTTATTCGTCACATACACATACGAGATGTGCAGTGAAATGAAAAGTGGCAATGCTCGCGGACTTTGTGCAAAAAGACAAACAAACAAACTACAAACAGAATGGAACAGAATCACATATTCACATATTACATATTTGTGGGAGGGAGGGAAGAAAAAAGAAAAAAAAACAGCAATTTAAAAAAGACACCACACAACAGTAGAGTGGTTCAGTAAAGTTAGTCCCTGGAGAGATAGGAGTTTACAGTCCGAATGGCCTCTGGGAAGAAACTCCTTCTCATCCTCTCCGTCCTCACAGCATGGCAACAGAGGCATTTGCCTCCGTTATATAGAAATATAGACATAGAAACATAGAAAATAGGTGCTGGAGTAGGCCATTCGGCCCTTCGAGCCTACACCGCCATTCAATATAATCATGGCTGATCATCCAACTCAGTATCCCATCCCTGCCTTCCCCCCATACCCCCTGATCCCTTTACCCACAAGGGCCACATCTAACTCCCTCTTAAATATAGCCAATTAACTGTGGCCTCAACTACCTTCTGTGGCAAAGAATTCCACAGATTCACCACTCTCTGTGTAAAAAATGATTTTCTCATCTCAGTCCTAAAAGACTTCCCTCTTATCCCTAAACTGTGACCCCTTGTTCTGGACTTCCCCAACATTGGGAATAATTTTCCTGCATCTAGCCTGTCCAACCCATTAAGAATTTTGTAAGTTTCTATAAAATCCCCCCTCAATCTTCTAAATTCTAGCGAGTACAAGCCGAGTCTATCCAGTCTTTCGTCATATGAAAGTCCTGCCATCCCAGGAATCAGTCTGGTGAACCTTCTCTGTACTCCCTCTATGTAGGGTACATACTGGCATGTTATACGTGGTACACACACTGACACATTACACGTAGTATACTTACTGGTGCATGCGTGCTCTACTGAACGGTGCCGTGTAGCTCTCTGCCTCTTCCAGATCGGGTAGAGCTTCTTTGTCGAGTTGCATCGGGTTCCGTGGGAGCCAACTCTTCACGTGTCGCATGCTCTTCTGAACACTGATACAAAAGTGTCACACTACTAATATTTAAGTTGAAGTGCACTTAAATAACCCAAGAACATTAAAGTAGCTCAAACCTAAAATTTTCAAAGACAATTGCTCAAAAAAACAGGGACAATTTATGCTTTGTGTAAAATATTAAATATTGCAGGCAAAGTTCGCCTAAATTAATACTTCAAGGAAATAGTGTAACTATTAAAATCAATCAAGATGTTTACTGCTTTTATACCAGTTTAAACCATCATCTGCAGTTCCTTCTACATATTTATTTTCAACTTTATTTTATTTATTCTGAAATATCTCTCGTGCATTAAATATTTATAATTTTATCCCCACAATTAGGATTCATTGTATTGAATATAAATGATTGTGACTATTCTCTGATACCTATGTGAAATAATTATTAAAGCCTGCAATATTCCACCAGAAACCATAATTGTAATTATGAAAATATATGACTTAGTGCTCACAGCATCAATATGGGAGACATGCCAAAGTATTCCTTATTTGTTAACATTTATTATAAAAAAAAGACTTTGAAGGAAAATATGTTGGATTTCAGTATTTACTGATATTGTTGCAGTTAAATATGGTTCTAATTTGTTTAGAGTAGATCGGTTATATTGATCAGTCTGAAGAAGGGTTTCGGCCCAAAACGTTGCCTATTTCCTTCGCTCCATAGATGCTGCTGCACCCGCTGAGTTTCTCCAGCATTTTTGTCTACCTTAGGTTATATTGAGGTTGGTTATTATCTGATTGAAGTCGATAAAAATAGCTGGTTCATTTCGTAAATTCAGAGCAAGATAAGCAATTAAGGGGCAATATTGAAAATTATTTTTTAATTATAAAAAGTATATATTATATATATTACTCCCAAAACAGAAATTCTTATCTGCAACAGCGCAACAGATATGTAAACATAGTACTCTGTAAACATTATAATAAAAAATTAAAATGTCATAATTCTATATACTGAAGTTAGACACTATATATATACATATATATATATATATATATATACCTACATATACCTACCTCTCTAGAATTTAGGAGATTGAGAGGGGATCTTATAGAAACTTACAACATTCTTAAGGGGTTGGACAGGCTAAATGCAGGAAGATTGTTCCCAATGTTAGGGAAGTCCAGGACAAGGGGTCACAGCTTAAGGATAAGGGGGAAATCCTTTAAAACCGAGATGAGAAGAAACTTTTTTCACACAGAGAATGGTGTGGTGAATCTCTGGAACTCTCTGCCACAGAGGGTAGTTGAGGCCAGTTCATTGGCTATATTTAAGAGGGAGTTAGATGTGGCCCTTGTGGCTAAGGGGAGCAGGGGGTATGGAGAGAAGGCAGGTACGGGATACTGAGTTGGATGATCAGCCATGATCATATTGAATGGCGGTGCAGGCTCGAAGGGCCGAATGGACTGTTCCTGCACCTAATTTCTATGTTTCTATGTTACATATATGTATATATATATATATATATATATATATAGTCTATCTTCAGTATGTGTCTATATATATATATGTGTGTGTGTGTGTGTATGACATTTTATTGTATATTATAATGTTTACTGTATATTATATATATTTTTATAATGTATATTATAATATTTTCATATATAGAGTGTAGCGAGTCCAAACTTTGTGATCGAACGGTTACTGTATTCGGTGAATTGTTTAAGAAGGAACTGCAGATGCTGCAAAAATCGAAGGCAGACAAAAATGCTGGAGAAACTCAGCGGGTGAGGCAGCATCAATGGAGCGAATAAATAGGCGACGCTTCAGGTCGAGACCCTTCTTCAGACTGATGTGGGGGCGGGGGGGGGGGAAAGAAGAAAGGAAGATGCAGAAACAGTGGGCTGTGGAGGAGCTGGGAAGGGGAGGGGAAGGAGGGAGAAAGCAGGGACTACCTGAAATTGGAGAAGTCAATGTTCATACGCTGGCTGATCATCCACTCAGTAGCCCGTATGTGCCTTCTCTCCATTACCCCCTGATCCTACCCTTAGCCATGGAGGGCCACAGGAACGAAAGGTTAAATATAGCCAAGAAGCCTCAAGTTCTCCGTGGCATGGAGTTCCAGAGATTCTCTAACTCTCTGTGTGAAAAAATTTCTTCTCATCTCGGTTTTTAATGGATTTCCCCTTTATCATTAAGCTCTGACCCCTTGTCCTGGACTTCCCTAACATCGGGAAAAATCTCCCTGCATCTAGCCTGTCCAACCCCTTAAGAATTTGTAAGTTTCTATAAGATCCCCTCTCAATCTCCTAAATTCTAGAGAGTATAAACCAAGTCTATCCAGTCTTTCGGATAAGACAGTCCTGAATCCCAAAATCAGATTTGAACCGTCTCTGCACTCCCTCTATGGCAATAATGTCCTTTTCACATTTTCCCCCAAAACTGTACGCAATACTGCAGGTGTGGTCTCACGGAATGCCCACGTTCTGCTCCGTTGCGTACTACACGTCAGCCCGTTGCGTTTAATCTTGCTCCACTATAGGATCTTTAGTAAGATCTGCTGATGTAGCAGGATTCTCCCCTTAACCCATGACGTCATGTGACAGTCCTCGTAACCACTGACGAGGGTTCGACAGTAAGTGGTCTGACCATCAGGTGGCGCCGCAATAGTTTCCATCTTCGGTTGCGTCGATCTTCGATGTAAACTCAGATTGTACACATTTCATCTGCTCCACTGCGAAATCTTCTCAGGGTACGTCAACTTTGAAGAAGTTCTCCTTCTCTCTCCGACAAGAATTCTGCAGCGCCATTTGTTCTATATCTCTCTCTACATCACCGTCTATAACTCTCGTTTCCCTCCCCCCCCCCCCCCCGACACTCAGTCAGAAGGGTCTCGACCCGAAACATCAAATATATATACCTATTCACCCAGAGAGTTGTGAATCTGTGGAATTCTCTGCCACAGAAGGCAGTGGAGGCCAATTCACTGGATGTTTTCAAGAGAGAGTTAGATTTAGCTCTTGGGGCTAACGGAATCAAGGGTATGGGAAGAAGGCAGGAATGGGGTACTGATTGTGGATGATCAGCCATGATCATATTGCATGGCGGTGCTGGCTCGAAGGGCCGAATGGTCTACTCCTGCACCTATTTTCCATGTTTCTATATATATACACAATATATATATATATGACTTTAAGGTGAGGCAGCATCTATGGAGAGAAGGAATTGGCGATGTTTCGGGTCGAGACAGCCTTTTTCTCACAGAGAGTTGTGAGTCTGTGGAATTCTCTGCCTCAGAGGGTGGTGGCGGCTGGTTCTCTGGATGCTTTCAAGAGAGAGCTAGATAGGGCTCTTGAAGATAGCAGAGTCAGGGGATACGGGGAGAAGGCAGGAACGGGGTACTGATTATGGATGATCAGCCATGATCACATTGAATGGCGGTGCTGGCTCAAAGGGCCAAATGGCCAACTCCTGCACCTATTGTTAATTGTCTATTGTCTATTGAAACCCCAAGGGTCTCGACCCGAAATGTCGCCAATTCCTTCTCTCCATAGATGCTGCCTCACCCGCTGAGTTTCTCCAGCATTTTGTGTCTACCTTCGATTTTTCCAGCACCTGCAGTTCTTTCTTAAGCAAATATATGACTTCTTTGTTGTTTGTGTAGTTTACAGAGTACTCCCTTTACATATCTGTTTTGCTGCTGCACGGAGGAATTTTTTATTTCGGTACATATGAGAATAAATATTCAATCGGTAGTGGTTGACGATCACTCTGCTCAGACGCGCTTGAGCTTTGAAGGGCCTGTCCCACTTGGCAATTTTTTTTAGCGACTGAGGGCGTCTTATCAGTGTCGCCAAAAGATTTTGGAATATTTCAAAATCCAGCGGCGGCAAATAAAAATGTTGCGAGACTTGAAAAATAAACGCCGCGCGTCAATACGTCGTTGCGCTACGGGTTTGTCGGTGACCCGATACGTTAGTCGACGATGCCAGCAGTCGCCGAGAAATATCGCCATGTGGGACAGGCCATTAACTGCTCTTGCGGGTCGGTCGGCAATTGCTTTAGCAAGACTTTGTCAAACAAGGTGGGCGTCGTGCTGAATGGCCCCCAGAGTCCAGGCCCGTGTGTCCCGGAACATTTGCCTCCACCCTGTAGATGCGCTCGAAGTGAATGACACAAAAGCATGCAAAGCATGTTGGGCATGCAGTAGATCCAAGCACCAGGTGCAGAAATGCCCATGCATTCATTTGGAGCATTGTAAAATCACATTGACAAATGATTTGTCAACTACTGCAGGAGTCCACTTTCTGCACGGCCCTTCACAATGTTCTGGTCTCTGACCCCTTGACTAATTTGATTTGTTCGACACAGTTATATTGTCAACTTGCACACACTGATCTTCAACTGATTAAATGTGACTCTAATGCATGAAAGAGAAACATCTTCACATGAGTGACAGAGGAGGCTTATGTACCTGCAATGCACAAAAGAAAAATGGAGACGTGTGCGGTTTAGTTCAGAGATACAGCGTGGAAACAGGCCCTTCGGCCCACCTGGTCTGTGCCGACCATCGATCACCCGTTCACACTAGTTCTATACTATCCCACTTTCTCATCCACTCCCTACACACTAGGGGGGCAATTTACAGAGGGGCATATTAACCTTCAAACCCGCACGTCTTTGGGATGTGGGAGGAAACCGGAGCACCCGGAGGAAACCCAAGCGGTCACAGACAGAGCGTGCAAACTCCACACAGACAGACAGCTCCCGAGGTGAGGATTGAACCCGGGTCTCTGGCGGTTTTTTTTTACTATCGGGCATTTTTCAACATGTTGAAATGAAATGAAAATGAAATGATTCAATTAATTGTCATTGTCAGTGTACAGTACAGAGACAACGAAATGCATTTTAGCATCTCCCTTGAAAGGGAGACACAGGGCGTCGCGGTGTGCCCGCGCCTGCCGCCGTAATTACATTCCATTACACACAGGCAAAGGTGGGTGAAGTGTCTTGCCCAAGGACACAACGACAGTATGCACTCCAAGCGGGATTTGAACCGGCTACCTTCCGGTCACCAGCCGAACTCTTAGCCCATTGTGCTATCTGTCGCCCTTGTGTTGAAAAATACGCCGTGACCTAGCTGAGGCCTCGAGTACGCGGGGACCACTCTCGAGCATGAAGGAGAGTTACGAAGACCTCCTACAACCTCGTGTCGACCGTGCTGCGAGTACGAGTCGAGGGCAAACTCGCCAGAACTCGCGGATTAGGTCACCCAAGTGGGACACGCCCTTTACATAGAAGTGGTGTGAACTGGTGATTGATGAGCGGTGTGGACTCAGTGGGCCGAAGGGACTATTTCCGTGGTGTATCTCTAAACTAAAAAAAATATTTTCAGGTCTGGATTTACCAACAATGGAGATTGAGATAGATTTAGGAAAATGCAGAAAAATAATTTGTATCCAACAAACTAAAGTATCCAACAAACACAAAATCTCAGAAATATCACCTTCTGAAACTAATACTATAGAGTTAAAATAACAAGCTAACTATCAGACATCTATATGTTAACATATCTGCTTATTTTAAGACCAACTTGTTATTTATGTAATGCGTCTAACATGGTACTAATCGGCTGTGTGTAAAAACAGTCAAAATCAACAAGTTAAAACCTGAACAAATTAAACATTGAAGATGTAGTTAGGAAGATGAGGTGGTTGAAACAGGTTATAGAACAGCATTTGTAAGACATTTGGACAGGTGCATGGATAGGACAGGTTTAGAGGGATATGGGCCAACAAAGGATAAGCCTAGATGGGACATCTTTGTCATCGTGGGTCAGTTGTCAGGGTGTCAGGGGTTATGGGGAGAAGGCAGGAGAATGGGGTTAGGAGGGAGAGATAGATCAGCCATGATTGATTGGCGGAGTAGACTTGATGGGCCGAATGGCCTAATTCCACTCCTGTTCTCCAAGTTTTGGTCTCCAAATCTGTGGAAGGACATTATTGCCATAGAGGGAGTGCAGAGACGGTTCACCAGACTGATTCCCGGGATGTCAGGACTGTCTTATGAAGAAAGACTGGATAGACTTGGTTTATACTCTCTAGAATTTAGGAGATTGAGAGGGGATCTTATAGAAACGTACAAAATTCTTAAGGGGTGGGACAGGCTAGATGCAGGAAGATTGTTCCCGATGTTAGGGAAGTCCAGGACAAGGGGTCACAGCTTAAGGATAAGGGGGGAAATCTTTTAAAACCGAGATGAGAAGAACTTTTTTCACACAGAGAGTGGTGAATCTCTGGAACTCTCTGCCGCAGAGGGTAGTCGAGGCCAGTTCATTGGCTATATTTAAGAGGGAGTTAGATGTGCCCCTTGTGGCTAAGGGGATCAGAGTGTATGGAGAGAAGGCAGGTACGGGATACTGAGTTGGATGATCAGTCATGATCATATTGAATGGCGGTGCAGGCTCGAAGGGCCGAATGGCCTACTCCTGCACCTAATTTCTATGTTTCTATGTTTCTATGTTCCTTATGACCTTATGAGAATGGTAAGGTGGACAGAAGGTGGCTAGATCCTACTCTGAACTCACCAGCAGAACCACCAACAAGTCATCCTCGACTCTGAGGTACAACCTAAGAGGGAGAGGGTACTTATTGAACTCTCATTGCACTCTCATCCCAACCTGGACTGTTTATAAAGGAGAGAGTTGTGCGAGTCGGTTTATTGGACTGTTTTAGTTCTTTTAGTTGAGTATAGTTGATTGCCACATCCACCGAGATACAGTGACAGGTTTTTGTTGATGGGCCGAATGGCCTAATTCTGCTCCTATCACTTACGGCCTGACGAGGTGGGCCGAAGGGCCTGCTTGCACACTGCTATACGACTCTGTCATTGGCTTCTTAGTTACGGCACATGGATAGGTGGGGTTTAGAGAGGTGTGGGCCAAATGGTGGCAGGTGGGACTGGCGTAGATGGGTCATCTTGGTGGTTGGCGTGGGTCATGTGTCGAAGGTCCTGTTTCCGCGCTGTGTCTCCAAAACTAAACAAAAGAACTAATTGGATGGGCATAAGAGACGCAGATAGGGTGAGAGGAAAAGCAGGCTTTTGAGTTTGGCAAATAGCTTAGAAGATGGAAGAAAATAGGAGATTAAAAATGTACAAACTACACTACTCTAGATAATCTATCCACCTGAGGACAATTTGGCTGGATAGTTTGGGTCTTGTCTCTGCCACTTCTAAGTAATAGGATGTTACAGTCATCTTCCTGGCAGAGTGTAGTGGAGCTCCAACTTCACTGCAATAGATACACACAGAGTTTAGCATGAGAGAATGAGAAACTACTCAATCATTGTAACTTTATTCGAGTCGTTCACAAGATCTCACAAAGACACAGCTGGGAATAGTCTAAAAAAGGGCCTGTCCCGCTTACGCGATTTTTATCAGCGAATTTGCCAACGAATAGTCGTAGCGTCAGGCCGAAAATTTACCACATGTTGAAAATCCAGCGGCGACCAGATAAAGGAACGACTCTTTGGGCGACTGCTCTCCACCATACAGGCGACATGTCGCGGGGCGACTCCTGTTTGGTCGTGTGCAGTCACCCAAAGAGTCAATAGACAATAGATGCAGGAGTAGGCCATTTGGCTCTTCGAGCCAGCACCGCCATTCAATGTGACCATGGCTGATCATCCCCAATCAGTACCCCGTTCCTGCCTTCTCCCCATATCCCCTGACTCCACTATCTTCAAGAGCCCTATCTAGCTCTCTCTTGAAAGTATCCAGAGAACCTGCCTCCACCGCCCTCTGAAGCAGAGAATTCCACAGACTCACAACTCTCTGTGTGAAAAAGTGTTTCCTCGTCTCCGTTCTAAGTGGCTTACCCCTTATTCTTAAACTGTGTGTGGCCCCTGGTTCTAGAGTCCCCCAACATCGGGAACATGTTTCCTGCCTCTAGCGTGTCCAAGCCTTTAATAATCTTGTATGTTTCAATAAGATCCTCTCTCATCCTTCTAAGCGATACAAGCCCAGCCGCTCCATTCTCTCAGCATATGACAGTCGTACATTTTTCTGGTCGCCGCTGGATTTTCAACATGTTGAACATTTTCGGGGACCTGCTGCCACTATGATGATTGCCAACAAGTCAACAAAGAAATCGCGTAGGTGGGACAGGCCCATTAATCTACTGCTGGGATGAAATGTCAAAATTCTCCCCAAAAGACAAGATGATGTTGTCTTATGTAAAATGTCATTAAAAATGCTCCGATTTTCCCCCACCTGTCTTAGACCTGTGGGACCGTTGGTTATTTGTCCTCTGCTAATCGACCCTTGTGTGTAGGGAGTGGATGAGAAAGTGGGATGACTTCAAACTAGTGTGAACGGGTAATCGATGGTCAGAACGGGCTCAGTGGGCCGAAGGGCCAGTTTCCGTGCTGCATGTTTAAACTCAATGGTCACATGTTATTCACCACTCAATCAAAGACATTGAGCATGTCATTACGTAAGTGTATCAAACTCTGAGAGCGGCACGGTGGCGCAGCGGTAGAGTTGCTGCCTCACTGCGCCGGAGACCCGGGTTCGATCCTGACTACGGGTGCTGTCTGTATGGAGTTTGCACGCTCTCCCCGTGACCTGCGTGGGTTTTCTCCGGGATCTCCGGTTTCCTCCCGCACTCCAAAGACGTGCAGGTTTGTAAACTAAATCGGCTTGTGTAAGTTGCCCCAGGTGAGTGGGGAGCGGATGAGAAAATGGGATAGCATGGAACTAGTGTGAATGGACAGCCTGCCAACAGTCACAAAACACAACCTGAAACATATTGCTGAAGTAATATTGGCACTAAAGTACTATCACTAAAATATCTAAGTAAATTGAATTCACCTTCCTCGGGCACTTTGAGGAGTGAAGGGAATGTCCCACTGTACGAGTTAATTCAAGAGTTCTCCCGAGTTTCCCATGATTCGAACTTGGAGATTTACGGTAATAGCCGTTCGTAGCTCTTGTGGACATTTTTCAACATGTTGAAAAATCTTCACGAGTCTTCACGAGTACCTGCCGTTAGCGTTACGAGCCGCTGAGAGACGTCCCCGAGCTCCGACGTACCCGCTACGTTCATTCTCCGTGCTTACCACGAGTTTTTTTTTTTAAACTCGGGAGAGCTCTTGAATTACCTCGTACAGTGGGACAGCCCCATGACTCTGCCTTGATGACAGTGAGGTGCAATAACATTGCACCAGGCTTACAATATCTCTAGTTAACCCAGTGTGTAGTCTGTTTTAAACCCATGCCAGACTGAGGAAGGGTCACCCATTCCCTCTCTCCAGAGACGCTGCCTGTCCCGCTGAGTTACTCCAGCTTTTGGTATCTATCTCTTGCCCAGAGTGGTCTCCCCGTGATTTTACAATCACCAACAAACATGCAGACGTGCTGAGACATGGTGTTAAAGCAGATGCAGCACATCACCCACCAACCTGCTAATCATTTTGCTCCTCCAAGCAGTATAATAACATTTTTTCCTGGATGGATATGAAAAACAATAAACTGAACATCAAGAAGAAAAGGCTAGGGAACATCTACTCTCTGTAGCATCATGAACATCAGGTGCCATTAAGCAATTCTAATTGAAACTCTGATCAGGGCCGGCCTTAAGCCAATTGGACCAATTGGTCCCGATTGGGCCCCGTGCCGAAGGGGGCCCCGCGCTAGAGTAATCTACTCTCGTCTCGGGTAGATCTACCCCAGGTGGAGGGGGGAGAGAGGGGTAGACGCGGAGGGGTGAATGGAGAAGGGGGAGGTGGGTCGTTCTCTCACGGTCCCGGGGCAGCGCTCCCACCCCTCCAGTCGCCATGCTTCACGCACGCGACCCCTGGTTCCATCCCCCTCTCTCCCTGGGGACACATGGTGAACAATACAGGGAGGGCTGGGCTGGGCTTACATGTGTTGCAATTCTATATTAAAATGTTGCAAAACTGGTTGCATTTTCCCTGTGGTAATTTTCACAAACTGTCCAAAATAAAAGGACAGGCACAAAACGCTGGAGTAACTCTGTGGGACAGGCAGCATCTCTGGAGAGAAGGAATGGGTGACGTTTCGGGTCGAGACCCTTCTTCAGACAGGAGCGCCTGAAGATTCGGGTGTCGACGCAGAAACGTCACCCGTTCCTTCCCGCCCGAGACGCTGCCTGTCCCACAGAGTTACTCCAGCGTTTTGTGTATCTTCGGTTGAAACCAGCATCTGTAGTTCCTTCCTACACGACATAAAGGGATGTTCTCCGACTTTTCATTTGAGGGAGTTGATGATAGCTTGACTATCATGGAATTCACTGGCCACCCGAGGGGAATCAAACCTATCCTTGTCTTCAGGGCTTGTTTAAAGCTTCTATTATAAACGTGGCCACAATCCCACACCGATCTTTAGCAGTGATTCCCCCCCAAAAAAATTCAGTGACGACCTCAGTGTTAAGGTGAGCGGTTTACCAATTGAACTCAACAAAGCAAGACATGTACAAACCTGAATGGCATTCGAATGTTCATGACCTCCGCATATTTACAAATAGTTTCCCAAGGTGCGTGGAGTTTCACAAACATCACGTCAGCGTTTGTGATGGATTGCTGCAGTTGGAGAGAAATGAAGACATAGTCTCGTTTAGTTCATTGCCACGTGTACCGAGGAGCAGTGAGGAGCTTTTTGTTACGTGCTATCCAGCCCGCGGAAAGATGGTTCCAATCGAGCCGTTACACCGGGTGCTCCGGTTTCCTCCCACATCCCAAAGATGTTACAGGTTAAATGGCTTCGGTAAGATGCCCTTGGTGTGTGGGGAGTGGGTGAGAAAATGGGATAGCATAGAACTAGTGTGAACAGGTGATCGATGGTTAGCATGGGCTCAGTGGGCCGAAGGGCCAGTTTCCCTTCCTGTGTCTCTAAGCTAAATGGATGGGAAAATGGGACAACATAGAACTTATGAGAATGGGTGATTGGTGGGTCGAAGGGCCTGGTTCCATGCTGTATCTGTAAAAATGGATACATTTACAGTGTATAAATACATGATCAAGGAATAACGTTTAGTGTAAGGCAAAGCCAGCAAAGTCCGATCAAGGATAGTCCCTAGGGTCACCAATGAGGTAGATAGTAGTTCAGGACCGCTCTCTGGTTGTGGGAGGATGGTTCAGTTGCCTGATAACAGCTGGGAAGAAACTGTCCCTGAATCTGGAGGTGTGGTGGTAAGTTGGTTCAAAACACAATCTTATCGATAAATATAAAATTCATAAGGGATTGGACAAGCTAGAGGCAGGAAAAATGTTCCCCATGTTGGAGGGAGTCCAGAGCCAGGGGTCACACACACAGTTTAAGAATAAGGGGTCGGCCATTTAGGACTGAGATGAGGAAAAACGTTTTCACCCAGAAGAGTTGTGAATCCGTGGAATTCTCTGCCACAGACGGCAGTGGAGGCCGATTCACTGGATGTATTCAAGAGAGGGTTAGATATAGCTCTTTGGGCTAATGGAATCAAGGGATATAGGGAGAAAGCAGGAAGGGAACTGATTCTGGATGATCAGCCATGATATTGAATGGCAGTGCAGGCTCGAAGGGCCGAATGGCCTACTCCTGCACCTATTTGCTATGTTTCTATGTTTCCAAATCACTGTCCACATAATTTCAGCTCTGATTTATAACCAGGTTATATGAAACATAGACAATAGGTGCAGTAGTAGGCCACTCGGCCCTTCGAGCCAGCACCGCCATTCAATATGAATGAACATTAATGATATAATTGAATTAACATCAAAGGCTAAAAGCTTAATATTTAATAAAGTTATTGCTTTATCTCGAAGGCAACAAAACTTATATAATTCCACATTTAAATCGCATTAGGCTATCACCTCATTATCAATTCTTCCCAAAGATTACTTCCTTCAGGCAGCACAGCTAATGATTCATTGTTACCACAGCACAAATCTAAATTGTTTTTGAATGTTCGAACAAAATACTTTTTAATATTCACAAACCAAATATTCACAAGTATATATAGAGATATAATGCGGAAACAGGCCCTTCGGCCCACCGAGTCTGCACCGACCAGCAATCCCTGCACACTAACACTGCCCGACACACACTATGGATAATTCATTTTACATTTATACCTAGTCAATTAGCCTACAAACCTGCACGTCTTTGGAGTGTGGGAGGAAACTGAAAATCTCGGAGAAAACCCGCGCAGGTCACGGGGAGAACGTACAAACTCTGTACAGACAGCACCCGTAGTGGGGATCGAACCTGGCGCTGTGAGGCAGCAACTCTACCGATGTGCCACTGTGTTGTCCTATAGAACTGCGGCCGCACAGCGCCAGAGACCTGGGTTCGATCCTGACCTTGGGTGCTGTCTATGTGTTCATAAGCTCATGAATTCTAGAATTAGATTTAGGCCGTTTAAGGTTTAAGGATATATAATGGGAATTAAGTCCAAATTGGATATTTTTTTTTTAAAAATACGTCAAATTGTTAGCTTTCCATAGCAATCATTTTTCATGAATCGATAAGTTCTTAGAGCAGAATTAGGCCATTTGGCCCATCAAGTCTACTCCGCCATTCAATCATGGCTGATTTACCTCTCCCTCTGTGGGCGGGGCCTCTTTCCACATTGTATCTCTGAACTAAACTATCATCAAAGACTCGAGGCAATAAAACGATTATCAATGAAGCTGTTTGTTATGTTCGCACCTCCCTTTCCAGCTGCAGTCCTTCCGCCCGCAGGTTCTTTTCAAAGGTGCCCCTTTTCTCAACGTGCATGTCCGTTCTTTTGTAGACCAAGATATAGTCAATCCTCTTCCTGCCATCTTTGAAGAACAGACTATTTTCCGACACGGAGAGTTCCTTATCCTAGGCAAAGGACACATGACATTTAGTTTCAGTTCAGTTTATTGTCACGTGTACCGAGGTACAGTGAAAAGCTTTTGTTGCGTGCTATCCAGTCAGTGGAAAGACAATACATGATTACAATCGAGCCGTTTACAGTGTACAGATACATAAGGGAATAGCCTTTAGTGCAAGGTAAAGCCAGCAAAGTCCGATCAAGGATAGTCTGAGGGTCACCAATGAAGTAGATAGTAGTTCAGCACTGCTCTCTGGTTGTGGTAGGATGGTTCAGTTGCCTGATAACAGCTGGGAAGAAACTGTCCCTGAATCTGGAGGTGTGTGTGCGTTTGTTTTAACACTTCTGTACCTCTTGCCTGATGGGAGAGGGGAGAAGAGGGAGTGACCAGGGTGAGACTGGTCCTAGATGATGCTGCTGGCCTTGCCGAGGCAGCGTGAGGTGTAGATGAAGCCAGTGGAAGGGAGGTTGGTTTGTGTGATGGTCTGGGCTGCGTCCACAATTCGCTGCATTTTTTGCGGTCTTGGATGGAGCTGTTGCCAAACCGCTGCCAAATAGATTGTATGAATCATCAGAATTTGCCACTGAAATGGGCCGAATCTTAAACTCTATGTGTGGCAGGGTCTGACAAAAGGTCCCAACCTGAACCGCCATCGACCCATGTTCACGAGACATGGCTGATCCAGTGAGTTACTCCAGCACTTTGTGTCATTTTTTGTAAACCAGCATCTGCAGTTCCTCATGTGTCTCTGTGAAAATCTACCTTGCTGTTCATTTCTAGACCCAAGCTTAGTGCAGCATCAGTAGATAACTGTGCAGCGTGGTTGCATTTGTAATACCTACAATTCCTCTAGAGCGCATGATGTGATTCCCTTACCATGTATCTGTAACACTGTGGATGGCTCGATTGTAATCGTGTATTGACTTTCTGCTGACTGGATAGACAATAGACAATAGGTGCAGGAGTAGGCCATTCAGCCCTTCGTGCCAGCACCACCATTCAATGTGATCATGGCTGATCATCCCCAATCAGTACCCCGTTCCTGCCTTCTCCCCATATCCCCTGACTCTGCTATCTTTAAGAGCCCTATCTAGCTCTTTCTTGAAAGTATCCAGAAAACCAGCCTCCACCGCCCTCTGAGGCAGAGAATTCCACAGACTCACCACTCTCTGTGTGAAAAAGTGTTTCCTCGTCTCCGTTCTAAATGGCTTACCCCTTATTCTTAAACTGTGGCTCCTGGTTCTGGACTCCCCCAACATCGGGGACATGTTTCTTGCCTCTAGCGTGTCAAAACCTTAATAATCTTATATGTTTCGATAAGATCCCCTCTCATCCATCCAAACTCCAGAGTATACAAGCCCAGCTGCTCCATTCTCTCAGCATATGACAGTCCCGCCATCCCGGGAATTAACCTTGTAAACCTACAATGCACTACCTCGATAGCAAGAATCTCCTTCCTCAAATTAGGGGACCAAAACTGCACACGATACTCCAGGCGTGGTCCAGATAGCACGCAACAAAAGCTTTTCCCTGTACCTTGATACATGTGACAACAAACTAAACAAACTAAAGGGCCTGTCCCACTGCGGCGACCTAATTTGCGAGTTTGGAAGAGTTGAGGAGAATTTGAAAAAGTGTCATGGTCGTGTTGTATCGCCGATGTGGAACAAACTCCTACGACCTCCTTGGCCTATGTGGAAGCCCAGCTTCGATCAGCTTCGGGAAAATTGGACACCGAATAGTGGAGAGTGAAGCTGACCTTCTTCGACCTCCCTTCGACTATGATGAAGACTATCTCCGACTACCCTCGATTACCTATGACTAACATGCCGACCCACTACGACCTACTACGACTAAACCTACGAGTAAAAAAAATATCGATTTTTTTTTTCCGTGCCGACCCATTTTTGCTCGCAAGCATTTTTCAGCATGCTCCTCGACAAAACTGAGGCCCCGAGTAGGTGGGAACTTCTCTCGAGCATGAAGGAGAGTTACAAAGACCTCCTTGAACCTCGTGTCGACCATGCTGCCAGTTTGATAACTCTTCGAAACTCACAAATTATGTCACGTCAGTGGGCCAAGCCCTCAACTCAATGGAATACGTTGCTGAGAATAATACCATCCGCTCATCGCTGGGGGGCTCCAGCAATCCTTGCTGTGTGGAGGTCTGAAGGAGAAAGATATGGTCAGTTTGAGAATCGTAGGTCCTTTGTTCCGATTCTGCTGTGCTCCACTCCTGATCGTCATCTGGAAAATAAAGAAATAAACCCTTACTCTTCAGACATTCATCCTTAAAACGCCGCCTAGATTTGACTTCCCGTACAAGCCACACCAGAAAAACAAGACACACAACTACATCCAAGTGAACGTAAAAATCCACCACAGCGGTTCACCCACATTCCTCACGATCTTCCCTCCTGACGGGCCCTGTCCCACTTGGTGAGTTTTTCGGCGACTGCCGGCGTTATATCAGTGTCGCCAAAAGATTTTCAACGTTTCAAACCTCGGCGGCGAAAAAAAAAAGTTGCGACACTTGAAAAAACGCCGCGCGCCAATACGTCATCACGCCGCGTATTTTTCAGTGACCTGATACTTAAGTCAATGATGCCGGCAGTCGCTGAAAAAAATCACCATGTGGGACAGGCCCTTAACTCTCCCGCGGTTGATCATCCCCAATCAGTACCCCGTTCCTGACTTCTTCCCATATCCCCTGACTCCGCTATCTTTAAGAGTTCCATCTAGCTCTCTCTTGAAAGCATCCAGAGAACTTCTGAGGCAGAGAATTCCACAGACTCACAACTCTCTGCGTGAAAAAGAAGCACAATTGAGTCGGTCATGACCAGCTGCATCTCTACGTGGTGCGGCAGCTGTACAGCTGCGGACTGGAAGTGCCTTCAGAGAGTGGTGAGGACAGCGGAAAAAATCATTGGGACTTCTCTTCCTTCCATCATGGACATGGGGTACAAGCGCTGTCTGATTAGAGCTAAGGGCATTACCAGAGCCCCCACACACCCACAATTTGGACTGTTTATACTGCTTAACTCTGGGAGGAGGTACCGCAGCATGAAGAGCGGGACAACCAGGTTCTGCAACAGCTTCATCCCCCAGGCCATAAGATTACTGAACAATCAAAAAAACCGAGGCTAGAACTTTTTAAATATCGACACTTTTTAAAAACTTTTTATATATATTTATTTTACAGAACCATGCACATGAGGCATTTTTATGGACGCACCTAGCACTTTTAACTATTACTTGATTTTGGAGAGTAAAATGCAACGAAATTTCGTTCAAGGTGCACTGTATCTAGGTGTATATCTGAATGACAATAAAGTTTTCATTCAAAAAGTGTTTCCTCGTCTCCATTCTAAATGGCCTTCCCCTTATTCTTAAACAGTGGCCCCTGGTTCTGGACTCCCCCGACATCGGGAACATGTTTCCTGCTTCTAGCGTGTCCCAGCTGACCACGCTGAGTAACGTGTTTAATATTAAAACAGAGATTACCTTGGGGAATAATGCAGATGGGAACAGATTCTGGTGCCCAGGGTTTGGGCTGAGACTCCTGTTGGGAACTGTAAAGTAAGTCGTTGGCACTCGAGCCAGTCAGCGGGGGCTTCTCTGCGAAAGTAGGAGAAAAAAAACACTTTAACTCCAATTATGATATTTTGCAAAAATTGCTAAAGTAAAAAATTAAATAATAAGAAGAATAATAACACACATTATGGTCATTGTAAATACATACATCAAGCCAGTGATCGGAGGCTGCTCTGCAGAATTAGGAGGAAAAAAACCACCTAAGTCCTGAAAAAGGAGTGGAGGCTGGTGCATCTACTACAATGGTGGACATTCCACATAATAGGAATAGACGACACAACAGTGCAGCGGGTACAGATGCTGCCTCACAGCGCCAGTAAAGAAAGCGAATGGTATGTTAGCTTTCATAGCAAAAGGATTTGAGTATAGGAGCAGGGAGGTTCTACTGCAGTTGTACAGGGTCTTAGTGAGACCACACCTGGAGTATTGCGTGCAGTTTTGGTCTCCAAATCTGAGGAAGGACATTATTGCCGTAGAGGGAGTGCAGAGAAGGTTCACCAGACTGATTCCTGGGATGTCAGGACTGTCTTATGAAGAAAGACTGGATAGATTCGGCTTGTACTCGCTAGAATTTAGGAGGTTGAGAGGGGATCTTATAGAAACTTACAAAATTCTTAAGGGGCTGGACAGGCTAGATGCAGGAAGATTGTTCCCGATGTTGGGGAAGTCCAGGACAAGGGGTCACAGCTTAAGGTTAAGGGGGAAATCCTTTAAAACCGAAATGAGAAGAACTTTTTTCACACAGAGAGTGGTGAATCTCTGGAACTCTCTGCCACAGAGGGTGGTTGAGGCCAGTTCATTGGCTATATTTAAGAGGGAGTTAGATGTGGCCCTTGTGGCTAAGGGGATCAGAGGGTATGGAGAGAAGGCAGGTACGGGATACTGAGTTGGATGATCAGCCATGATCATATTGAATGGCGGTGCAGGCTCGAAGGGCCGAATGGCCTACTCCTGCACCTAATTTCTATGTTTCTATGTTTCCATGCCAGAGATCCGGTTCGATCCTGACTACGGGTGCTGTCTGTATGGAGTTTGCATGGTGCTCCTGTTTCCTACCACACTCCAAAGACGTGCGGGTTTGCAGTTTAATTATCTTCAGTAAAAGTGTAAATTGCCCCTAGTGTGTAGGATAGTGTTAGTGTGCGGGGTGATCGCTGGTCAGCGTGGACTCAGTGGGGCAAATTAGCCCGTTCCCACGCTGTATGTCTAAAACTAAAAACTAGTAGAACGATTATGTCTATGATATATTATTGCCTTGGACATTATTAAGTTGGCGGTTAGTTCATCCAATAAAATATTAATCACAGTCGAGTCCAAATTGCTATTAGAACAATGATTAATGTTAGGTGGGGCGGGGAGGATTTGATAGGAATCTGCTGGGTAACCTTTTCACACAAAGGGTGGTGGGTGTATGGAACGGGCTGCCAGGGGAGGTAGTTGAGGCTGGGACTATCACAATGTTTTTAAAACATTTAGACAGGTACATGGATAGGACAGGTTTGGAGGGACACGGGCCAAATGCATGCAGGTGGGACTAGTGTAGATGGGACATGTTGGTCGGTGTGGGCAAGTTGGGCCAAAGGGCCTGTTTCCATGCTGAATTATTCAATGACACCCTCTTTTACAGGTCCCAGATGCCTCATTTGGGAAGGAAATTTGGGATAGGGGGTCAATATAATTTTTTTGCTTACAAGGATGAAAGAAAGATAATGGCAAAAGTGTAGTTTAGTTTAGAGATCCAGCGCTGAAACAGGCCCTTCGGCCCACCGAGCCCGCACTGACCAGCGATCCCCGAACGCTAACACTACCCTACACACACTAGGGACAATTATACATTTACACCAAGCCAATTAACCTGTAAACCCATACGTCTTTGGAGTGTGGGAGGAAACCGAAGATCTCGGAGAAAACCCACGCAGGTCACGGGGAGAACGTACAAACTCCGTACAGACAGCACCCGTAGTCGGGATCTGGGCTCCCCCAACATCAGGAACATGTTTCCTGCTTCTAGTGTGTCCAAGCCCTTAATGATCTTAAATGTTTTAATAAGATACCCTCTCATCCTTCTAAATTCCAGAGTGTACAAGCCCAGCCGCTCCATTCTCTCAGCATATGACAGTCCCGCCATCCCGAGAATTAACCTGGTGAACCTACGCAGCACTCCCTCAATAGCAAGAATGTGCTTCCTCAAATTAGGGGGCCAAAACTGCACACGATACTCAGTACCTCAGCCTGAAGAAGGGCTTGATCCGAAACATCACCCATTCTTCAGAGAGAAGAAAGTTCTTGACCCGAAACGTGACCTATTCTTCAGTCTGAAGAAGGGGCTCCAATTCCTTTTCTCCAGAGATGCTGCCTGATCCTCTGACTTGCTCCGACATTTTGGGTCCATCTTTGAACATACATAGAAACATAGAAATTAGGTGCAGGAGTAGGCCATTCGGCCCTTCGAGCCTGCACCGTCATTCAATATGATCATGGCTGATCATCCAACTCAGTATCCCGTACCTCCGTGTGGAAAAAGTTCTTCTCATCTCGGTTTTAAAGGAATTCCCCCTTATCCTTAAGCTGTGACCCCTTGTCCTGGACTTCCCTAACATCGGGAACAATCTTTCTGCATCTAGCCTGTCCAACCCCTTAAGAATTTTGTAAGTTTCTATAAGATCCCCTCTCAATCTTCTAAATTCTAGAGAGTATAAACCAAGTCTATCCAGTCTTTCTGGAGTCTGAAGAAGGGTTTCGGCCCGAAACGTTGCCTATTTCCTTCGCTCCATAGATGCTGCTGCACCCGCTGAGTTTCTCCAGCTTTTTTGTGTAACCTATCCAGTCCTTCGCTGTCTTACGCTGGAGTATTAGATGGAATTTTCAACATGCAAATATCAACCACCATTAATTGTTGAGAGTATTTGACAGGTGAACTGACCGCTTTGGACAGGGATATCTGTGGTACATGGTCCTGCAGATAGCGTGTCCTTCAGATGGGATCCTTGCTGTAGGGAGTGGTTGCTGAGGTGGTTGGGCAGGGTTTTGCTCTGGGCCAGACAGGGCAGGCTTCTCCTCGACGGCTTCAATGGCTGCTCTGTGACAACTCCACTGACGCTCGTGTTCATCCCTGCAAGAGAAAGAGAACCGCAGATGCTTTGTTTAAGAAAGAACTGCAGATGCTGGAAAAATCGAAGGTCGACAAAAAATTGCTGGAGAAACTCAGCGGTTGAGGCAGCATCTATGGAGAGCAGGAATAGGTGATGTTTCGGGTCGAGACGGCCTTTTTCTCACAAGAGTTGTGGAATTCTCTGCCTCATTCGGGTTTCAATAGACAATAGACAATTAACAATAGGTGCAGGAAGAGGCCATTCGGCCCTTTGAGCCAGTACCGCCATTCAATGTGATCATGGCTCATCATCCACAATCAGTACCCCATTCCTGCCTTCTCCCCAAATCCCCCTGACTCGGCCATCTTTAAGAGCCCTATCTAGCTCTCTCTTGAAAGCATCCAGAGAACCGGCCTCCACCGCCCTCTGAGGCAGAGAATTCCACAGACCCGCAACTCTTTGTGAGAAAAAGGCCGTCTCGACCCGAAACGTCGCCTATTCCTTCTCTCCATAGATGCTGCCTGCCCCGCTGAGTTTCTCCAGCATTTTTTTTGTGTACCACAGATGCTCTGATCATTTACAACACATCTCAGTATATGATTAAAATAAAAAGGATGAACAATAAATGATGTTATATAAGTGTATAAGACGATACGATACAACTTTATTTACCCCAGGAGGGAAATTGATTTGATGACAGTCATAAAACACAACACACATGAAACATGAAATTAAAGTAACGAGTGGAAAGGATTGGGGGTGTGCAAAGATTGGGGAGGGGGGTTGGGGGGGAGTCAGTCTCAGTCTAGCCCACGACAGAAGGGGGAGGAATTTTACTGTTTGATAGCCACAGGGAAGAAGGATCTTCCCTGAAAGAAATGTTCCATGAGAGGAATAGAGCGGTCCTGAACTACTATCTACCTCATTGCTGACCCTCGGACTATCCTTGATCGGACTGTGCTGGCTTTACCTTGCACCAAACATCATTCCCTTATCATGTATCTGTACACTGATTGTAATCATGTGTTGTATTTCCACTGCCTGGTTGGCACACAACAAAAGATTTTCACTGTACCAAATGGCCTAATTCTGCTCCTAGAATCTGAGGAGTGGCCAGATTATCTTAAACCACAAGTAACATCCAAGGCAATAATTGCCTAAACGGGGAAATATAAGTTTGTAGGCTAATAGGCTTTTGTAAAATTGTAAATTGGCCCTAGTCAGTTGGATAGTGCTAATGTACGGCACTCCAAGACCTCAACGGTGGAACAGGCAGGCGGAGGACGATGGCTGACCTTAGTGGACGTCACAGCGGCTGGGAAGGCGGATGAAGGCTGCAGCAGGAAAGGGTGTCTGGTCGTCTTGGACTCCACGCCACTGGATCCTGACCCAGATCTGTCAAGGACCGTGGGGTGGCCGTCTGTGCACCAGTCTCCCCACGTTAAACAAAGTCACGCACAGGCGACCTCCAACCCTGGAGACACCCTTGGTCAGCCACGCCCGAAGGGGGCCTTAGATCCTAAGAACTAAGATGGGAATGAATGGTCGGTGCGGACACGGTGGGCCAAATGCCTGTTTCAATGCAGCAACCCTAAACTATGACAAAACCATACATTAGTTTTGTACATGGTACATGAATAATTTGCTTGTGGGGGTTACATTCCTATCTTGCTTTCTTTCCACTTTGCCTGGAAAAAATATTCTACCAGGCATGAGAATCAACTTGTGATGGGATTAGGTCATAAGGTCATAAGTGATAGGAGCAGAATTGGGCCGTTCGGCCCATCAAGTCTACTCCGCCATTCAGTCATGGCTGATCTGTCTCTCCCTTCTAACCCCATCTTCCTGCTGCCTTCTCCCCATAACCCCCGGCACATTCCGCAGATCAGTAGACTTGTGGCTGTCTGGAACTCCGATGAAAACAAACCACTTGCCTTATGCTCACCTGCAGTACATGCACAGCGGGATTTGATGGATCTGTATTGTCTTTAAGACTTCCCGCTGCTAATGAGGCAGCGTCTTGGCTTTTTCTCAACTAAAGCATTTTGTTGTCTCGGTACTTGTACTCTGCACAATGCCAATAAAGTTGAATCTAATCTAATCTAATCTAAACTCAAACTCTCTCCAGTCTTAATGGGCAGTAGGATTTAAAGTACTGTGTAGGAAGGAACTGCAGATGCTGTTTTAAACCGGAAAGACACAAAAAGCTGGAGTAACAGCATCTCTGGATAGATGGTATCAGTGACGTTTTGGGTCGAGACCCTTCTTCAGACTGGTTAAGGGCCTGTACCACTTGGTGATTTTTTTCGGCGACTGTGGGCGTCATTTCAGTGCCGCCAAAAGGTTTCGAACATTTCAAAATCCAGCGGCTACGAAAAAAATGTTGCGACACTTGAATAAACAACGCGCTAAGGGATAAGGGAAACGAGAGATATAGACGATGATGTGGGGAGATAAAGAACAATGAATGAAAGTTATGGAAAAAAGTAACGAATGATACAGGAAACGGGCCGTTGTTAGCGGTTTGTTGGGTGAGAACGAGAAGCTGGTGCGACTTGGGTGGGGGAGGGATGGAGAGAGAGGGTCTCGACTCGAAACATCACCCATTCCTTCTCTCCAGAGGTGCTGCCTGTCCCGCTGAGTTACTCCAGCATTTTGTGTCGATCGACAGCGCCGGAGTCCCGGGTTCGATCCCAACCACGGGCGCTGCCCGTACGGAGTTTGCACGTTAGTTCTCCCCGTGACCTGCACGGGTTTTCTCTGAGATCTTCGGTTCCCTCCCACACTCCAAAGACGCGCAGGTTTTGTGGGTCAAATTGGCTTGGCGAGTGTGTAAATTGCCTCCAGTGTGTGTAGGGTAGTGTTAGTGTGCGGGGATCGCTGGTCGGCACCGACTGCTGGCCTGTTTCTGCGCTGTATCTCTAAAACTATAACAGGACTCACGATCCAATTTGTTCACGCTGACAAAGATGCCCCGTCTAAGTTGACCGCATTCGCCCTCAATTGGCCCAGTCCCTCTAAATCCTTCTGTTCTATGTTACACCAGCATTTTGTGTCTGTCATTTATTCTCCCTGCTGTCTTCCAGCTTTAACTGTTTACCTGGCACTCTGCTGCATTGCAGTTAAAAGTCTGGTCCTGCACAAAGCTTAAAATCTCCGACAACTTCTCCCCCCCAACACACTACACCCAAGATGCCCATATCTAATTGAATCTGCATTGACCTCATTTTATACATTCCCAGGCTGATTCTCTGGGTGAATCTTCCTTGATTTCTTTTGTCTCACATAAACCTCCAGCTATTATTGCCCAAGGCATCACGGCTCGATGGCATCAGCAAGTCTGGCCGGTCTCCAACGTTCCTGTGTGTTCGGCTCACATTGCCACTGCAGCTGGCAACCACCTTCCCTCTCTTCTTACCTCCCCCCTCCACCGGCTAATCAATCATTTTGCTGCAGACTGACTTGGCATCCAACAATTCATGGCCACAATTAGACGCAGCGCTCTTTTTAAAACACATCCCGCTTCTCGTTTTATTGTGTGTACGTATGTGTACACCATCCTCTCTCTCCCCCCTCCCTCTCTCTATGGCCCCTCATCCTCTCAGCCCCCCCTCTCCCTCTCTGACCCCCTCACCCTCTCTCCTCTCTTCCCCTTTGCCTCGCAGCCCCCCCCCCCTCATCCTCTCTACCTCTCCCTCCCTCTCCCTCTCTATCCGCCCCTGCACAGTTGTGGGCTATGCATGAGTGGATAGGGCGGGGGATGGGGATAAAGGAGCAAATGAATAATATTCATATAACATCAGGGGCGGGGGGGGGGTTAGTGTGTGTGTGTGTGTGGGGGGGTTAGTGTGCATGTGTGTGTGGGGGGGGTTAGTGTGTATGTGTGTGTGTGGGGGGGGTTAGTGTGTGTGTGTGGGGGGGGGGTTAGTGTGTATGTGTGTGGGGGGGGGGTTAGTGTGTGTGCGAGTGTAACGCCACAGGCTGCCCCCACTGCCCCCCCTTAACCGCGCGTCGAGGGGACAGGACCCAACGGGTCCTCCTGGATCTAGTCTCTATAAAAATATATAATCTAAATATGTGTGTATTTGTGTGTGTATATATATATCAAGATGTAGCATTTGGATGAGAAATGTGGCATTCCTTTCTATATATATATATATATATGGAACTGCAGATGCTGGTTTAAACCGAAGATACACATAAAAAGCCGGAGCAACTCAGCGGGACAGGCAGCATCTCTGGAGAGAAGGAATGGGAGACTTTTCGGGTCTGAAGAAGGGTCTCGACCGGAAACGTCACCCATTCCTTCCCTCCAGAGATGCTGCCTGTCCCGCTGAGTTACTCCAGCATTTTGTGTCCATCTTGTATACATACATATACACATGATCACACACTGAACTTTTGTTCTCGTTTACGATGTGCTATGTTTACATATTCTGCTGCAAGTTGTGTCTTGGACACAAGGCAATAAAATACTCCCGACTCTTAACATCCAAAGACAAATAACCACTCCAGAGGCATGGAGGATATTACTGTAAATGCCACTTCCTGATTTGATTCGGAACTATTTATACCAGCCACTTCAACTTCCAATCGTGTTCCAAGTGTAAGCTACTGCAGAAAGATAATATCTCATTGGTGATTTTTAAAATTAATCCATCTCATAATTGAATAATCCTGCCTGGTGGATGATTTCCCTCCCACACTACAAAGGTGTACAGGTTTGTAGGTTAATTGGTTTGGTATAAATGTAATTTGTCCCCGGTGTGTGTAGGGTGGTGTTAGTGTGCGGGGATCACTGGTCAGCGCGGAAGGGCCTGTTTCCGTGCTGTATCTCTAAACAAAACCGAATTGAACTAGGGTTAGAAATTTAGTTTGGTGTAATTTAGTGGTGCAGCAAGGATACAGGACCTTCGGCCCATCGACCTGTGACAGCCATACATGAGCAGCATCTTACACAATTTACGGAACCCAATTAGCCTGCAGACCTGTCCGTCTTTGGAGTGTGGGAGGAAACCGGGGCACCTGCAGAAAACCCACGCAGGTCACGGGGAGAGCGCACGCAAACTCCGTACAGACAGCGCCCGCGGTCAGGATCGTACCCGGGTCTCTAGCGCTGTGAGGCAGCAACTCTAGCACCGTGCCACCATGAAACATGCCGCCAAACAGTGCAGCCCGACATCTTATTTAGACAACATTTTGGAAATTTGTAGTTCGGCAAATATTCCATAAAATACTTTTAGATTCAGTTTGAGAGTTTGTCCCGTGTACCGAGGTACAGTGAAAAGCTTTTGTTGCGTGCTATCCAGTCCGTGGAAAGACTGTACATGATTACAATCGAGCCGTCCACACTGTGCAGATACAGGATACAGGGAATAACGTTTCGTGCAAGGTAAAGCCAGCAAAGTCCAATCACGGATAGTCCGAGGGTCACCAATGAGGTAGATAGTAGTTCAGGACCACGCTCTGGTTGTGGCAGGATGGTTCAGTTGCCTGGTATCAGCTGATGCAGATGCTGGTTTATTAAAAAAAAGCCATAAAGTGCTGGAGTAATTCAGTTTTTATCTCAGTCTCATAGAAACATAGAAACATAGAAATCAGGTGCAGGAGTAGGCCATTCGGCCCTTCGAGCCTGCACCGCCATTCAATATGATCATGGCTGATCATCCAACTCAGTATCCTGTACCTGCCTTTTCTCCATACCCCCTGATCCCCTTAGCCACAAGGGCCACATCTAACTCCCTCTTAAATATAGCCAATGAACTGGCCTCAACTACCCTCTGTGGCAGAGAGTTCCAGAGATTCACCACTCTCTGTGTGAAAAAAGTTCTTCTCATCTTGGATTTAAAGGATTTCCCCTTTATCCTTAAGCTGTGACCCCTTGTCCTGGATTTCCCTAACATCGGGAACAATCTTCCTTCCACAGATGCTGCCTGACCAATGTGTTTCCAGCATTCACTGCGTTGCAGATTTCCAGCTGCTTAATCCTCATTAAGTCGGCAAGTTATTGGTCCGTTTGGTAGCTTCTCTCTTGTCCTTTGTGTATTTGCAGGAAAGATGCTGGAATCGACACTTTAGACGAGGAGATCCAGCGTGGAAACGGGATTCGGCCCAGCGAGTCCGCGCCGACCAGCGATCACCCCGTACACTAGTTCTATCCTACACACGAGGGACAGTTTACAGGAACCAATTGAACCTCTTTGGAGCGTGGGAGGAAACCTAGGATCGCAGAGAAAACCCGTGCGGTCACAGGGAGAACTTGCAAACTCCACACAGGGAGAACTTGCAAACTCCACACAGGGGGAACTTGCAAACTCCACACAGGGAGAACTTGCAAACTCCAAACATGATTACAATCGAGCCATTTACAGTGTACAGATACATGATAAGGGAATAACGTTTAGTGCAAGGTAAAGCCAGCAATGTCAGATTGTCAATAGACAATGTACAATAGGCGCAGGAGTAGGCCATTCGGCCCTTCGAGACAGCACCGCCATTCAATGTGATCATGGCTGATCATCCCCAATCAGTACCCCGTTCCTGCCTTCTCCCCATAACCCCTGACTCCGCTATCTTTAACAGCCCTATCTAGCTCTCTCTTGAAAGCATCCAGAGAACCGGCCTCCACCGCCCTCTGAGGCAGAGAATTCCACAGACTCACAACTCTCTGTGTGAAAAAGTGTTTCCTCGTCCCCGTAGTCAGGTTCGAACCCGGCGCTGTGAGGCAGTAACTCCACCGCTGCGCCACCGTGCCGTTGGATTTGGAAACTTTATTTACAAATCAGTAGTGTGTAAAAATATCTCAACTATTATGGATGGATTTTGGCTTTTCTAACTAACGATGGCTAGTTGGCAATAAATTCCACTTAAGGGGCAGCGGTAGAGTTGCTGCCTCACAGCACCAGAGACCCTGGTTCGATCCTGACTACAGCAGCTGTCTGTACGGAGTTTGCACGTTCTATCCGTGACCTGCGTGGGTTTTATCCGGGTGCTCCAGTTTCCCCCACACTCCAAAGACGTGCAGGTTTATAGGTCCTGGGTCTCCTCCATGGCCACAGCGAGCAGCACCGGAAATTGGAGGAACAGCACCTCATATTCCGTTTGGGGAGTCTGCATCCTGGCGGCATGAACATCGAATTCTCCCAATTTTGTTAGTCCTTGCTGTCTCCTCCCCTTCCTCAGTCCCCCTGCTGTCTCCTCCCATCCCCCAGCCTTCGGGCTCCTCCTCCTTTTTTCCTTTCTTGTCCCCGCCCACCCCCGCCCCCGATCAGTCTGAAGAAGGGTTTCGGCCCGAAACGTTGCCTATTTCCTTCAGGGTTTCGGCCCGAAACGTTGCCTATTTCCTTCGCTCCATAGATGCTGCTGCACCCGCTGACTTTCTCCAGCTTTTTTGTGTACCTTCAGGTTTATAGGTTAATTGGCTTGGTGTAAATGTAAACATTGTCCCTTGTGGGTGTGGGGCAGTGTTGTTAGTGTGCGGGGATCGCTGGTCGGCGCGGACCCGGTGTTTCCACGCTGTATCTCTAAAGCAAACTCAACTGAACTAGAGTAAGAATCAATTGAATCAGGAGGTCGTTGGACCACAGAAGGTCACTCAGCCTGTTGGGTCCATGCCAACCCATGACGGAGAATTCTCTCATCTGTCCCATCCCCCAGCTCAGCCTTTACCCAAAGCTCGGCCAAACTCATGGGAAGATACTTCTACGAACACAACAGCCTAACATTTCAAAAGGAGGAAATGTACACACAGCAAGATCACACAAGAACGGCCAAGATGATGCTCTGTTATTTAGATCACGCAGTTGTCGGTGTAAAATATCGTGGTCTCAGCCCAATTTAATGTATGGTAAATATTTGAAGAAGGGTCTCGACGTCAGTCTGAAGAAGGGTCGTCAGGTAGGCAGGTAAATATTCGACCCCACCCCTTCCCCGCCCCTCTTTTTCACCTCTCTCTTCCCCATGCACGCCCAGTTCACCCTTTTTCCCTCAGCCCCATCCCATTCCATCTGTATTCCCTCCTCTGGCTTCACAATTTACGCCTCCCCTATCCCCATCTTATCTCACAGCATTTTTGTCTTTTCATCTCTATCCAAAAATTACCCCCCATCCGATGTATCCACCTCTATCCACCTATCCCTTTTTCCTTCACCCGCCTCTCTTCCAGCTTTCTACCTCTCCCCACCCCCCCCCCCCCCCAAACCACTACAATCAGTTTGAACATGGGTCCCGACACAAAACGTCACCTATCCATGTTCTCCACAGATGCTGCCTGACCTGCTGAGTTACTCCAGCACTCTGTGAAACGTCACCTATCCATGTTCTCCACAGACGCTGCCTGACCCGCTGAGTTACTCCAGCACTTTGGGCCTTATTTTGTAAACCAGCATCTGCAGTTCCATTTGCCTCTCTTCATATTTCCAACTTTCATCGTCTGCCAAGGTTTGTCGTTCGGACTTTGGAGACGCAGGGCGGGAAACAGGCTCTTCATCTCACCGAGTCTGCGCCGACCAGCGCTCCCTCTACACACTCCTACACACACTAGGGACAATTTACAATTTTTCAGAAGTCAATTCCCCTACAAACCTGTACCATATAACCATATAAACCATATAACAATTACAGCACGGAAACAGGCCATCTCGGCCCTACAAGTCCATGCCGAACAAATTTTTTTCCCCTTAGTCCCACCTGCCTGCACTCATACCATAACCCTCCATTCCCTTCTCATCCATATGCCTATCCAATTTATTTTTAAATGATACCAATGAACCTGCCTCCACCACTTCCACTGGGAGCTCATTCCACACCGCTACCACTCTCTGCGTAAAGAAGTTCCCCCTCATGTTACCCCTAAACTTCTGTCCCTTAATTCTGAAGTCATGTCCTCTTGTTTGAATCTTCCCTGTACGTCTTTGGAACGTGAGAGGAAACCGGAGCACCCGGAGAAAACCCCACGCAGGTCACAGGGGACAAACTCTGTACAGACAGCACCCGTAGTCAGGATCGAACACGGGCCTCTGGCGCTGTGAGGCAGCAACTCTACCGCTGCGCCACCGTGCCGCCCAGATATTGCTGCATTTAACACGTTCCCACCCAACAGTGATCGCAAGCTGCTGGCTGTCTGTATCAATTCTTACCTTTGCCAAGCAGAGACCAACCGATGTGAAACATTTGGTAATGAAGGCAGTGAAACAAAAAATGCAGTCAATTAACTTCGACAGTCTTGAGGGCAGGCGTTTGTTGTGATGACTGACACGGAGGCTATACCGTATTATTTTACAGAGCTCCTAGTATTAAATTCCATTGTAGTCTAAGTGGAATTAAATGTCAGACCCAGTGTAATGTTTAGAGAGCCAAGCTGCACGGAAACAGGCCTTTCTGCCCAACTTGCCCATGTCGATCAACATGCCCCATCTACTCTAGTCCCACCTGCCTGCGTTAGGCCCATATCCCCCTGGACCTTGTGTGTTGGCAGGAACTGTAGGTGCTGGTTTAAATCGTAAATTATTGCCATAGAGGGAGTGCAGAGACGGTTCACCAGACTGATTCCTGGGATGTCAGGACTGTCTTATGAAGAAAGACTGGATAGACTTGGTTTATACTCTCTAGAATTTAGGAGATTGAGAGGGGATCTTATAGAAACTTACAAAATTCTTAAGGGGTTGGACAGGCTAGATGCAGGAAGATTGTTCCCGATGTTGGGGAAGTCCAGGACAAGGGGTCACAGCTTAAGGATAAGGGGGGAATCCTTTAAAACCGAGATGAGAAGAACTTTTTTCACACAGAGAGTGGTGAATCTCTGGAACTCTCTGCAACAGAGGGTAGTTGAGGCCAGTTCATTGGCTATATTTAAGAGGGAGTTAGATGTGGCCCTTGTGGCTAAGGGGATCAGGGGGTATGGAGAGAAGGCAGGTACGGGATACTGAGTTGGATGATCAGCCATGATCATATTGAATGGCGGTGCAGGTTCGAAGGGCCGAATGGCCTACTCCTGCACCTAATTTCTATGTTTCTATGTTTCTAAAGATAGACTCAAAAAGCTGGAGTAACTCAGCGGGACAGGCAGCGTCTCTGGAGAGAAGGAATGGGTGACGTTACCAACTCACTGATTATTAAACTCACTGTTTGCGGCCTGAATCACTTTGATTGCCTAAAGATTATTTTTGTTGTTTTGGCCTTCTAGAGAGATAGGTCTAGAGAGATGGAAACAAAATCTCTGGAGGGAAGGAGTGGGTGACGTTTTGAGTCCCTTCGTCAGAGGGTCTCGACCAGAAACGTCACCCACTCCTTCTCTCCTGAGATTTTGACTCCATCTCTCTAGACCTTTCCTATCCCTGTACATGACCGAATGTCTTTAAAATGTTCTTAGAGTACCTGCCTCGAGTACCAAACATGGAAAAGTAACTGATTACTATTCATCAACTAGGAAATTGATTGAAGCCTATTATTACAGTTTGCTGAAGAAATACTTTCACCAAATGAGAAACTTTACAAAGAAGGGTTTGGGAACTCAAGTTCATGAAAGGGTGACGTTTCACAGAGTGCTGGAGTAACTCAGCGGGTCAGGCAGCATCTGTGGAGAAAATGGATAGGTGATGTTTCACAGAGTGCTGGAGTATCTCAGCGGGTCAGGCAGCATCTGTGGAGAACATGGATAGGTGACGTTTCAAGTGCTGGAGTAACTCAGCGGGTCAGGCAGCATCTGTGGAGAACATGGATAGGTGACGTTTCAAGTGCTGGAGTAACTCAGCGGGTCAGGCAGCATCTGTGGAGAGAAGGAATGGGTGACGTTTCGGGTCGAGACCCTTCTTCAGACTGATGTGGAGATGGGGGAGGGGCGGGAACCCGCCCCTCCCCCACCTCCACATCAGTCTGAAGAAGGGTCTCGACGTCAGTCTGAAGAAGGGTCGTCAGGTAGGCATCGTGGCATTTACACTAGCAACCCAGCCACTTCTCTGCCGGAGATTAGAACAAAAGTGGACACAGAGTGCTGGAGTAACTCAGCGGGCCAGGCAGCATCTGTGGAGAACATGGATAGGTGACGTTTCACAGAGTGCTGGAGTAACTCAGCGGGTCAGGCAGCATCTGTGGAGAACATGGATAGGTGACGTTTCACAGAGTGCTGGAGTAACGCAGCGGGTCAGGCAGCATCTGTGGAGAACATGGATAGGTGACGTTTCACAGAGTGCTGGAGTAACTCAGCGGGTCAGGCAGCATCTGTGGAGAACATGGATAGGTGACGTTTCACAGAGTGCTGGAGTAACTCAGCGGGTCAGGGCAGCATCTGTGGAGAACATGGATAGGTGACGTTTCACAGAGTGCTGGAGTAACTCAGCGGGTCAGGCAGCATCTGTGGAGAACATGGATAGGTGACGTTTCACAGAGTGCTGGAGTAACTCAGCGGGTCAGGCAGCATCTGTGGAGAACATGGATAGGTGACATATCTGTTCGGGGACCCTTATTCAGACTGGAAGGTGAGTCCCGACCCGTAACGTCACCTATCCATGTTCTGCACAGATGCTGCCTGACCCGCTGGGTTACTCCAGCACTCTGCTCTTTTCGGTAAAACAGCATCTGCAGTTCTTTGCTACTACAAACTGCCCGGTGCACTCAGCAGGCCAGGCAGCATCTGCGGAGGGAAATGGACAGATGGGGTTTCGGGTCAGGACCCTTCTCCTGTCTGATGTGCATCTACTGTGCCTCCGATCTCGAGAAATTCACCCTAATTCACCAGCACTGTGGGATACTGTAGCACTTGCTGCTATTGTACGCCATTCCCCGTATTAAGTTCCGCGCATATCAATGGAGTCATACATCAGGAGAATTATACAAAGGGGAGTTGGTGTCATGGTGATATGCAATGCTGGAAAACAAGGGTGGGTTGCTATCCTGGGAGTAACTGTGTGATGAGCTAGAGGCTGGTGACTGATAGTGGAAAGAATGTCAGTGAGAGGGTGGCAGGAAGAGTGGAGATAATAATAATAATAATAATATTAATAATATATTTTATTGTCATTGCACATAAGTGCAACGAGATTTGGTCTGCAGCTTCAATCCGATGTCATAACTTAAATAACTAATTAAATATTGATTTAGATATTTAGATCCCCCAAGAACGTGGATTGTAAAAAGAACAGTAAAACAGTCAAAACAGTTCAAACAGACTAAAGTGTTGATGTGTCTGTGTGTCGTGACCATCCGAGGGAGACAGTCCATGGGGGTGGGGGGCACTCAGCAGGGCCGGTTCAGAGCCGCTATAGCTCTGGGGATGAAGCTGGTGCAAGGGTCAGGGATGTCACTGAACGGCTGTAGAACATTCTGGAGGGGGAGGGTGAACAGCCAGTTGTCGTGGTGCATATTGGCACCAACGATATAGGTAAAAAAAGGGATGAGGTCCTAAAGGATGAATTTAGGGAGCTAGGAGATAAGCTTAAAAGTAGGACCTGAAAGGTAATAATCTCTGGATTACTACCAGTACCACGGGCCAGTCAGAGCAGAAATAGGAGGATATTGCAGATGAATACGTGGCTTGAAAAATGGTGCAAGGGGGAGGGATTCAAATTTTTAGGGCATTGGAACCAGTTCTGGGGGAGGTGGGACCAGTACAAACAGGACGGTCTGCACCTGGACTGGAATGGAACCAATGTCCTTGGGGGGGTGTTTGCTACTGCTGTCGGGGAGGATTTAAACTAATGTGGCAGGGGGATGGGTACAAGAGCAGAGGGGCAGGGGGGTGTAAAATGAAGGTAGAAGCAATAGGTAGCAAGGTGAAAAGTAAAAGTGGCAGGCAGACAAAACCAGGGCAAAAATCAAAAAGGGCCACTTTTCAACATAATTGTATAAGGGGTAAGAACATTGTAAAAACAAGCCTGAAGGCTTTGTGTCTCAATGCAAGGAGTATTCGTAATAAGGTGGATGAGTTGAACGTGCAGATAGCCATTAATGATTATGATATAGTTGGGATCACGGAGACATGGCTCCAGGGTGACCAAGGCTGGGAGCTGAACATCCAGGGATATTCAATATTCAGGAGGGATAGAGAGAAAGGAAAAGGAGGTGGGGTAGCGTTACTGGTTAGAGAGGGGATTAATGCAATGGAAAGGAAGGACGTTAGTTTGGAGGATGTGGAATCGGTATGGGTAGAGCTGCGAAACACTAAGGGGCAGAAAACGCTGGTGGGTGTTGTGTACAGGCCACCTAACAGTAGTAGTGAAGTTGGGGATGGCATCAAACAGGAAATTAGAAATGCTTGCGACAAAGGCAAAGCAGTTATAATGGGTGACTTCAATCTACATATAGATTGGGTGAATCAAACTGGCAGGGGTGCTGAGGAAGAGGATTTCTTGGAATGTATACGGGATAGTTATCTAAACCAACATGTAGAGGAACCAACGAGAGAGCTGGCTATTTTAGACTGGGTATTGAGTAATGAGGAAGGGTTAGTTAGTAGTCTTGTTGTGCGTGGCCCCTTGGGCAAGAGTGACCATAATATGGTTGAGTTCTTCATTAGGATGGAGAGTGACATTGTTAATTCAGAAACAATGGTTTTGAACTTAAAGAAAGGTAACTTTGAGGGTATGAGACGTGAATTGGCCAAGATTGACTGGCAATTAATTCTAAAAGGGTTGACGGTGGATATGCAATGGAAGGCATTTAAAGACTGAATGGATGAACTACAAAAATTGTTCATCCCAGTTTGGCAAAAGAATAAATCAGGGAAGGTAGTGCATCCATGGATAACAAGGGAAATCAGGGATAGTATCAAAGCAAAGGATGATGCGTACAAACTAGCCAGAAAAAGCAGCATACCGGAGGACTGGGAGAAATTCAGAGACCAGCAGAGGAGGACGAAGGGCTCAATTAGAAAAGGAAAAATGGATTATGAAAGAAAACTGGCATGAACATAAAAACTGACTGCAAAAGTTTTTATAGATATGTGAAAAGAAAGAGATTAGTTAAAACAAATGTAGGTCCCTTGCAGTCAGAAACAGGTGAGTTGATCATGGGGAACCAGGATATGGCGGACCAATTGAATAACTACTTTGGTTCCGTCTTCGCTAAGGAAGACATAAATGATCTGCCGGAAATAGCAGGGGCCCGCGGGTCAAAGGAGGTGGAGGAATTGAGTGCAATCCAGGTTAGTCGGGAAGTGGTGTTGGGTAAATTGAATGGATTAAAGGCCGATAAATCCCCAGGGCCAGATAGGCTGCATCCCAGAGTACTTAAGGAAGTAGCTCCAGAAATAGTGGATGCATTAGTAATAATCTTTCAAAACTCTTTAGATTCTGGAGTAGTTCCAGAGGATTGGCGGGTAGCAAACGTCACCCCACTTTTTAAGAAGGGAGGGAGAGAGAAAACGGGGAATTACAGACCAGTTTAGCCTAACATCGGTAGTGGGGAAACTGCTAGAGTCAGTTATTAAAGATGGGATAGCAGCACATTTGGAAAGTGGTGAAATCATTGGACAAAGTCAGCATGGATTTACGAAAGGTAAATCATGTCTGACGAATCTTATAGAATTTTTCGAGGATGTAACTAGTAGCGTGGATAGGGGGAGAACCAGTGGATGTGGTGTATCTGGACTTCCAGAAGGCTTTCGACAAGGTCCCACATAAGAGATTAGTATACAAACTTAAAGCACATGGCATTGGGGGTTCAGTATTGATGTGGATAGAGAACTGGCTGGCAAACAGGAAGCAAAGAGTAGGAGTAAACGGGTCCTTTTCACAATGGCAGGCAGTGACTAGTGGGGTACCCCAAGGCTCAGTACTGGGACCCCAGCTATTTACAATATATATTAATGATCTGGATGAGGGAATTGAAGGCAATATCTCCAAGTTTGCGGATGACACTAAGCTGGGTGGCAGTGTTAGGTGTGAGGAGGATGCTAGGAGACTGCAAGGTGACTTGGATAGGCTGGGTGAGTGGGCAAATGTTTGGCAGATGCAGTTTAATGTGGATAAATGTGAGGTTATCCATTTTGGTGGCAAAAACGGGAGAGCAGATTATTATCTAAACGGTGGCCGATTGGGAAAGGGGGAGATGCAGCGAGACCTGGGTGTCATGGTACACCAGTCATTGAAGGTAGGCATGCAGGTGCAGCAGGCAGTAAAGAAAGCGAATGGCATGTTGGCTTTCATAGCAAGAGGATTTGAGTATAGGAGCAGGGAGGTTCTACTGCAGTTGTATAGGGTCTTGGTGAGACCACACCTGGAGTATTGCGTGCAGTTTTGGTCTCCAAATCTGAGGAAGGACATTATTGCCATAGAGGGAGTGCAGAGAAGGTTCACCAGACTGATTCCTGGGATGTCAGGACTGTCTTATGAAGAAAGACTGGATAGACTTGGTTTATACTCTCTAGAATTTCGGAGATTGAGAGGGGATCTTATAGAAACTTACAAAATTCTTAAGGGGTTGGACAGGCTAAATGCAGGAAGATTGTTCCCGATGTTAGGGAAGTCAAGGACAATTGGTCACAGCTTAAGGATAAGGGGGAAATCCTTTAAAACCGAGATGAGGAGAACTTTTTTTCACACAGAGAGTGGTGAAGCTCTGGAACGCTCTGCCACAGAGGGTAGTTGAGGCCAGTTAATTGGCTATATTTAAGTGGGAGTTAGATGTGGCCCTTGTGGCTAAGGGGATCAGATGGTATGGAGAGAAGGCAGGTACGGGATACTGAGTTGGATGATCAGCCATGATCATATTAAATGGTGGTGCAGGCTCGAAGGGCCGAATGGCCTACTCCTGCACCTAATTTCTATGTTTCTATGTTTCTATGAAGCTGTTTCTGAGTCTGGAGGTTCGGGCGTAGAAGGCCTTGTAACGTCTGCCGGAGGGAAGTAGTTCGAACAGTCCGTTATAGGGGTGTGATGAGTCTATATGGATGCTGACGGCCTTCCTGAGGCACCGTGTGTGGTAGATGCCCTCCAAGGCTGGTAGCTCTGTCCCAATAATCCTCTGCGCTCTGTGGACGACGCGCTGAAGAGCTCTCCTCTCCGCCTCCGTGTAGCTGAGATACCACACAGATATGCCATACGCTAATATGCTCTCTGTGGTGCAGTGGTAGAAGGTTGTCAGCAGCTGTTGGGGCAGACCAGTCTTTTTGAATGTTCTCAGGAAGAACTCAGGAAGTACTCAAATACTGATGGAGTGTGTGAGAGGGGTGGAGAATGTATATTAATCAGCACACAGAGCGCTGGAGTAACTCAGGGGGTCAGGCTGAAGGGGAGGGGGGAGGGGGGGGCACTCTAGCTTAAAATTCTCTGGCCAGGGGATAAGTGTCTTTTTCTTTTTTGTTTTTAATTTAATTTTAATGTCAAGTTTCCGAGTGTGACCCTGTTGTGTGTGGTGAACATCAGCTGACCAACCTGCCTCCGGGGATGAGTAAAGTTTCATCGTATCGTATCGAATGAAGTACATCATGATAGGGGTGATGAGCTATTACTGAAAGGTACAAAGTGTTGAAGTAACCAGGGATTGAATCAGGTTACGGAACAGGAGGAACTCCTGCTACCGAACAGGAGCAACGAGAGATCAGCCTCTCACTCCAGAGCCTTATCATTAATACACAAGTGCCCTTTGTTCTAACGTTTGAGTTACCCCTGATGCACGATGCATATACAAACTGCTGAATGAGATTGGATACATCATGCATTTAGCTCCTGGGCTTTCCACTGCAGGAGTTTAGTAGCGTGAATGTCACACGGACATTCTGGGGAGTTGCAGAGTTCGGTAATCCTCGCTGCAGCTCCAAAATATATCAATGTTTAACATCCATGCACTGAAGGAAGAATATTTTACAGCCTATCCATGGTCCCGAACCCCAGCCCTAGCCGGGAATCACCTGCAGGACAGCATACATCAGCGTGTGACAGGGCACACAACATCATGAGACACCCAGATGTCGCCTCTGGATTTTAAACATTCCAAACTCCAGGGGCGACATGGGGACACCACGCGTCATTACATGCGTCATAGGAACATAGAAACATAGAAAATAGGTGCAGGAGGAGGCCATTCAGCCCTTCGCGCCAGCACCGCCATTCATTGTGATCATGGCTGATCGTTCCCAATCAATAACCCGTGCCTGCCTTCTCCCCATATCCCTTGACTCCACTAGCCCCTAGAGCTCTATCCAACTCTCTCTTAAATCCATCCAGTGATTTGGCCTCCACTGCCCTCTGTGGGAGGGAATTCCATAAATTCACAACTCTCTGGGTGAAAAAGTTTTTTTCTCACCTCAGTCTTAAATGGCCTCCCCTTTATTCTAAGACTGTGGCCCCTGGTTCTGGACTCGCCCAACATTGGGAACATTTTCCCTGCATCTAGCTTGCCCAGTCCTTTTATAATTTTATATGTTTCTATAAGATTCCCCCTCATCCTTCTAAACTCCAGTGAATACAAGCCTAGTCTTTTCAATCTTTCCTCATATGACAGTCCCGCCATCCCAGGGATCAATCTCGTGAACCTACGCTGCACTGCCTCGAGCACAAGGATGTCCTTCCTCAAATTAGGAGACCAAAACTGTACACAATACTCCAGATGTGGTCTCACCAGAGCCCTATACAACTGCAGAACGCGTCACGACCCGACCACGACGCGACAACCTCTTTTCAGCCTGTCGTCGAAAATGTCGCCCAAGTGGGACAGGTCCTTTAGTTTATCTCGTCGACACACAAGGAACTGCAGGTGTTTCATCTGAAGAAGGGTCCACTCTCAACCCGAAACTTCTCTCCAGAGATGCTGCCTGTCCCGCTGAGTTACTCCAGCAGTTTGTGTTTAACTCCAGTGTTTAGTTTAGTTTAGTTTAGAGATACAGAGTGGAAACAGGCCCTTCGGCCCACCGAGTCCACACCGACCAGCGATCCCTGCACACTAACACTATCCCACACACACACACTAGGGACAATTTTACATTTTATACATTTATACCAAGCCATTTAACCCGAGAACCTTCTTCAGACTGATGTGGGGGGTGGGGGGGGAAGAAGAAAGGAAGAGTCGGATACAGTAGGGCTGTGGGAGAGCTGGGAAGGGGAGGGGAAGGAGGGAGAAAGCAGGGACTTCATGAAATTGGAGAAGACAATTATCATACTGCTGGGGTGTAAACTGCCCAAGCAAAATATGAGGTGCTGCTCCTCCAATTTGTGGTGGAACTCACTCTGGCCATGAGGCATAAACAATGATACATCACATATCATTTACAACCATTCCCCACCCCAAAAAAAAACGTTTTTTTTCCCTGCGGTTTTATAATTATCACGGGCTGCAGATCACGTCTCTTTGATATTTTGCCTGGATTCAAATTATGTACATCCATTATATTTCTTCTAGGCTTCTGACTGCACTGCAGATTCGGTGCACAGTTAAACCTCTTTGTAAATGACATGAACTGATGAAGGTGAAGACATTAACATGCTGTGGTTGAGGCAGCGTCTTGCCATAGAGACATTCCATGGAAAGACATTCTTGGGGGTACAGAGAAGGTTCACCAGACTGATTCCTGGGATGTCAGGACTTTCATATGAAGAAAGACTGGGTAGACTCAGTTTGTACTCGCTAGAATTTGGAAGATTGAGGGGGGATCTTATAGAAACTTACAAAATTCTTAAAGGGTTGGACAGGCTAGATGCAGGAAGATTGTTCCCGATGTTGGGGAAGTCCAGAACAAGGGGTCACACACAGTTTAAGGGTAAGGGGGGAAATCTTTTAGGACCGGGATGAGGAAAACATTTTTCACACAGAGAGTGGTGAATCTGTGGAATTCTCTGCCATAGAAGGCAGTTGAGGCCACAGTTCATTGGCTATATTTAAGAGGGAGTTAGATGTGGCCCTTGTGGCTAAAGGTATCAGGGGCTATGGAGAGAAGGCAGGTACGGGATACTGAGTTGGATGAAACACTAAGGGGCAGAAAACGCTGGTGGGTGTTGTGAACAGGCCACCTAACAGTAGTAGTGAAGTTGGAGATGGTATCAAACAGGAAATTAGAAATGCTTGCGACAAAGGCAAAGCAGTTATAATGGGTGACTTCAATCTACATATAGATTGGGTGAATCAAACTGGCAGGGGTGCTGAGGAAGAGGATTTCTTGGAATGTATGAGGGATAGTTATCTAAATCAACATGTAGAGGAACCAACGAGAGAGCTGGCTATTTTAGACTGGGTATTGAGTAATGAAGAAGGGTTAGTTAGTAGTCTTGTTGTGCGTGGCCCCTTGGGCAAGAGTGACCATAATATGGTTGAGTTCTTCATTAGGATGGAGAGTGACATTGTTAATTCAGAAACAATGGTTTTGAACTTAAAGAAAGGTAACTTTGAGGGTATGAGACGTGAATTGGCCAAGATTGACTGGCAATTAAATCTAAAAGGGTTGACGGTGGATATGCAATGGAAGGCATTTAAAGACTGCATGGATGAACTACAAAAATTGTTCATCCCAGTTTGGCAAAAGAATAAATCAGGGAAGGTAGTGCATCCGTGGATAACAAGGGAAATCAGGGATGGTATCAAAGCAAAGGATGATGCGTATAAACTAGCCAGAAAAAGCAGCATACTGGAGGACTGGGAGAAATTCAAAGACCGGCATAATGGATTATGAAAGAAGACTGGCAGGGAACATAAAAACTGACTGCAAAAGTTTTTATAGATATGTGAAAAGAAAGTGATTAGTTAAAACAAATGTAGGTCCCATGCAGTCAGAAACAGGTGAGTTGATCATGGGGAACCAGGATATGGCGGACCAATTGAATAACTACTTTGGTTCCGTCTTCACTAAGGAAGACATAAATAATCTGCCGGAAATAGCAGGGGCCCGCGGGTCAAAGGAGTTGGAGGAATTAAGTGAAATCCAGGTTAGTCGGGAAGTGGTGTTGGGTAAATTGAATGGATTAAAGGCCGATAAATCCCCAGGGCCAAATAGGCTGCATCCCAGAGTACTTAAGGAAGTAGCTCCAGAAATAGTGGATGCATTAGTAATAATCTTTCAAAACACTTTAGATTCTGGAGTAGTTCCAGAGGATTGGCGGGTAGCAAACGTAACCCCACTTTTTAAGAAGGGAGGGAGAGAGAAAATGGGGAATTACAGACCAGTTAGTCTAACATCGGTAGCGGGGAAACTGCTAGAGTCAGTTATTAAAGATGGGATAGCAGCACATTTGGAAAGTGGTGAAATCATTGGACAAAGTCAGCATGGATTTACGAAAGGTAAATCATGTCTGACGAATCTTATAGAATTTTTCGAGGATGTAACTAGTAGCGTGGATAGGGGAGAACCAGTGGATGTGGTGTATCTGGACTTCCAGAAGGCTTTCGACAAGGTCCCACATAAGAGATTAGTATACAAACTTAAAGCACACGGCATTGGGGGTTCAGTATTGATGTGGATAGAGAACTGGCTGGAAAACAGGAAGCAAAGAGTAGGAGTAAACGGGTCCTTTTCACAATGGCAGGCAGTGACTAGTGGGGTACCGCAAGGCTCAGTACTGGGACCCCAGCTATTTACAATATATATTAATGATCTGGATGAGGGAATTGAAGGCAATATCTCCAAGTTTGCGGATGACACTAAGCTGGGGGGTAGTGTTAGGTGTGAGGAGGATGCTAGGAGACTGCAGGGTGACTTGGATAGGCTGGATGAGTGGGCAAATGTTTGTCAGATGCAGTATAATGTGGATAAATGTGAGGTTATCCATTTTGGTGGCAAATACGGGAAAGCAGACTATTATCTAAATGGTGGCCGATTGGGAAAGGGGGAGATGCAGCGAGACCTGGGTGTCATGGTACACTAGTCATTGAAAGTAGGGATGCAGGTGCAGCAGGCAGTAAAGAAAGCGAATGGTATGTTGGCTTTCATAGCAAGAGAATTTGAGTATAGGAGCAGGGAGGTTCTACTGCAGTTGTACAGGGTCTTGGTGAGACCACACCTGGAATATTGCGTGCAGTTTTGGTCTCCAAATCTGAGGAAGGACATTATTGCCATAGAGGGAGTGCAGAGAAGGTTCACCAGACTGATTCCTGGGATGTCAGGACTGTCTTATGAAGAAAGACTGGATAGACTTGGTTTATACTCTCTAGAATTTAGGGGATTGAGAGGGGATCTTATAGAAACTTACAAAATTCTTAAGGGGTTGGACAGGCTAGATGCAGGAAGATCGTTCCCAATGTTGGGGAAGTCCAGTACAAGGGGTCACAGTTTAAGGATAAAGGGGGAAATCATTTAGGACCGGGATGAGGAAAACATTTTTCACACAGAGAGTTGTGAATTTGTCGAATTCTCTGCCATAGAAGGTAGTTGAGGCCACAGTTCATTGGCTATATTTAAGAGGGAGTTAGGTGTGGCCCTTGTGGCTAAAGGTATCAGGGGGTATGGAGAGAAGGCAGGTACGGGATACTGAGTTGGATGATCAGCCATGATCATATTGAATGGCGGTGCAGGCTCGAAGGGCCGAATGGCCTACTCCTGCACCGAATTTCTATGTTTCTATGAATAGGTGACGTTTCGGGTCGAGACCCTTCTTCAGACTGACGTCGAGACCCTTCTTCAGACTGATGTGGAGGTGGGGGAGGGGCGGGAACCCGCCCCTCCCCCATCTCCACATCAGTCTGAAGAAGGGTCTCGACCCGAAACGTCACCTATTCCTTTGCTCGATAGATGCTGCCTCGCCCGCTGAGTTTCTCCAGCATTTTTGTCCACCTTCCATTTTTCCAGCATCGGCAGTTCTCTCTCAAACACAAAGCCACTGAAACGCCAGTCGGCACGGGGACAACGCAACCGTGAACGCACAGCAAGTTACACTGCTTGGATGCTGTATAATAAATCACAGCCTGAAGTCCCCAGTGCTGTAATAAGCAAAGGCAGTCAAAGGAAAATCTGGCCCCATGCCAACATTTCATGGAGCAGAGAAGGTGACTGCCTGCAAACCGGGAAAACACAGCTGTAAAGGGGGAGGAACAACCTGTCTCTATTTTTATACCGCACAGCGCAGGAACTGGAGTTTAGAAGGATGAGAGGGGATCTCATTGAAACATATAAGATTTTTAAAGGCTTGGACACACTAGAGGCAGGAAACATGTTCCCGATGTTGGGGGAGTCCAGAACCAGGGGCCACATCGTTTAAGAATAAGGGGTAAGCCATTTAGAACGGGGACGAGGAAACACTTTTACTCCCAGAGAGTTGTGAGTCTGTGGAATTCTCTGCCTCAGAGGGTGGTGGAGGCAGGTCATCTGGATGCTTTCAAGATAGAGCTAGATAGGGCTCTTAAACATAGAAACATGGAAATTAGGTGCAGGAGTAGGCCATTCGGCCCTTCGAGCCTGCACCGCCATTCAATATGATCATGGCTGATCATCCAACTCAGTATCCCGTACCTGCCTTCTCTCCATACCCCCTGATCCCCTTAGCCACAAGGGCCACATCTAACTCCCTCTTAAATATAGCCAATGAACTGGCCTCGACTACCCTCTGTGGCAGGGCTCTTAAAGATACCCTCTGTGATAGGGCTCTTAAAGATAGCGGAGTCGGGGATATGGGGAGAAGGCAGGAACGGGGTACTGATTGGTGATGATCAGCCATGATCACATTGAATGGCGGTGCTGGCTCGAAGGGCCGAATGGCCTACTCCTGCACCTGTTGTCTATTGTCTATTGAACCCTGGTAAACAATGCAGAACTAAATGGCTATTAACAACAAGCTGCCAGACTGTACTCAGCGTTTAGGGTTATTATTGTCAGATGGCAGCGTTAGACACGGGTGAGGTGCTTGAAGTCGGGAGGGTGGCCAAGGTGAAATGCTTTATTTCGCATGCCCTCTGATCAGATCAGATCGGGCGGCACGGTGGCGCAGTGGTAGAGTTGCTGCCTCACATCACCAGAGACCCGGGTTTAATATACAATAGACAATAGGTGCAGGAGTAGGCCATTCGGCCCTTCGAGCCAACAGCGCCATTCAATGTGATCATGGCTGATCATCCACAATCAGTACCCCGTTCCTTCAAGGTTCCTTAGTAACTTGTCAGTTTCTTTGTTGAACTAAATTAAGGCACATGTTGCAATCAAAAGAGCTTGAACAATTGGTTGGGAAGAAAGCGAAGGAAATAGGCAACGTTTCGGGCCGAAACCCTGAAGGAAATAGGCAACGTTTCGGGCCGAAACCCGGAAGGGTTTCGGCCCGAAACGTTACCTATTTCCTCCGCTCCATAGATGCTGCTGCACCCGCTGAGTTTCTCCAGCATTTTTGTCTACCTTCGATTTTCCAGCATCTGCAGTTCCTTCTTAAACATCTCCCAATGTGATCATGGCTGATCATCCCCAATCAGTACCCCGTTCCTTCCTGCCTTCTCTCCATATCCCCTGACTCCGCTATCTTTAAGAGCTCTATCTAACTCTCTCTTGAAAGCATCCAGAGAATTGGCCTCCACTGCTCTCTGAGGCAGAGAATTCCACAGATTCACAACTCCCTGGGTGAATATTTATTTCCTCATCTCCGTTCTAAATGGCTTACCCCTTATTCTTAAACTGTGGCCCCTGGTTCTGGACTCCCCCCACATCGAGAATATGTTCGATCCTGGCTGCGGGTGCTGTCTGTACAGAGTTTGCACGTTCTCCCCGTGACCGAGTGGGTTTTCTCCGGGTGCTCAGGTTTCGTCCTACATTCAAAGATGTGTGGGTCTGTAGGTTAATTGGCCTCTGTAAATTGTCTCACATGTGTCGGATAGAACTAGTGTACGAGTGATCGATGGAGAGAAGGAATGGGTGACGTTTCGGGTCGAGACCCTTCTTCAGACTGATGTGGAGATGGGGGAGGGGCGGGAATCCGCCCCTCCCCCACCTCCACATCAGTCTGAAGAAGGGTCTCGACGTCAGTCTGAAGAAGGGTCGTCAGGTAGGCATCGTGGCATTTACACTAGCAACCCAGCCACTTCTCTGCCGGAGATGAGAACAAAAGTGGACACAGAGTGCTGGAGTAACTCAGCGGGTCAGGCAGCATCTGTGGAGAACATGGATAGGTGACGTTTCACAGAGTGCTGGAGTAACTCAGCGGGTCAGGCAGCATCTGTGGAGAACATGGATAGGTGACGTTTCACTGAGTGCTGGAGTAACTCAGCGGGTCAGGCAGCATCTGTGGAGAACATGGACAGGGGACAATGTGGTCGGGACCCTTCTTCAGAGTCCACATTCTCCAGAGATGCTGCCTGACCCGATGAGTTACTCCAGTACTTTGTCTCTTTGCTTGGTAAACCAGCATCTGCAGTTCCGAATTTGTAAGTCTGACAAAGGGCTTCAACCCAAAACTTCACCTAAACCCTTAAACAGGTGGAGCAAAGGGGAAGATACAGAGTGCAGAATATAGTTCTCAGCATTGTAGCTCATCAGTTCCACAGACAAAGTCCAATGTCCGCAATGGGGTAGAGGTGAATGGGACAGTACCCTGGCCATCAGTCGCGTGCCATTTACGTGACCAGCTAACGTGTGGATTGCGTGTGGGTAGCGCGTGGGTGGCGTGTGGGTAGCGTGTGGGTAGCGTGTGGGTAGCGCGTGTGGGTAGCGTGTGGGTAGCGTGTGGTAGTAGCGCGTGGGTAGCGTGTGGGTAGCTTGTGGGGAGCTAGTGGGTAGCGTGTGGGTAGCGTGTGAGTAGCGTGTGGGTAGCATGTGGGTAGCGTGTGGGTAGCGTGTGGGTAGCGTATGTGGGTAGCGTGTGGGTAGCGTGTGGGTAGCGCGTGGGTAGAGCGTGTGGTTAGCGCATGTGTAGCATGTGGGCAGCGCGTGTGTAGCGTGTGGGTAGCACGTGGGTAGCGCATAGGTAGCACGCGTGGGTAACGTGTGTGTAGCGTGTGGGTAGCGTGTGGGAAGCACGTGGGTAGCGTGTGGGAAGCGCGTGGGTAGCGCGTGGGTAGCGTGTGGGTAGCGTGTGGGTAGCGTGTGGGAAGCACGTGGGTAGCGTGTGGGAAGCGCGTGGGTAGCGCGTGGGTAGCGTGTGGGTAGCGTGTGGGAAGCACGTGGGTAACGCGTGGGTAGCGCGTGGGTAGCGTGTGGGAAGCGCGTGGGTAGCGTGTGGGTAGCGCGTGGGTAGCGTGTGGGTAGCACATGGGTAGCGCGTGGGTAACGCGTGGGTAGCGCGTGGGTAACGCGTGGGTAACGCGTGGGTAACGCGTGGGTAGCGTGTGGGTAGCGTGTGGGAAGCACGTGGGTAGCGCGTGGGAAGCGCGTGGGTAGCGCGTGGGTAGCGTGTGGGTAGCGTGTGGGTAGCGCGTGGGAAGCGCGTGGGTAGCGCGTGGGAAGCGCGTGGGTAGCGCGTGGGTAGCGCGTGGGTAGCGTGTGGGAAGCACGTGGGTAACGCGTGGGTAGCGCGTGGGTAGCGTGTGGGAAGCGCGTGGGTAGCGTGTGGGAAGCGCGTGGGTAGCGTGTGGGTAGCGCGTGACGTGTGGAGGATTGTGGACTTCGTCCTGCACTAAATCTTCGCTCGCCACCGGCCTGTCGCGTAACTGACGGCCAAAGTGGGACAGTGCCCAAGACCCTGGCGAGGTGCAACGTCTCACCCCCAACAACAGCAGAAGCGGGAAAACGATCGGCGAGCTCGGCCTGGGGCTCACGGCCGCTGTGGATCCGGATCCACCCCCACTCCCACTCCAAGACGATTGAAGATAGGGTGTCACAGTGGTGCAGCGGTAGAGCTGCAGCCTCACTAGCGCCAGAGTCCCGGGTTCGGTCCTGACTACGGGTGCTGTCTGTACGGAGTTTGCACGTTCTCCCCGTGGGATTTCCCCACCAGGTTAATTGGCTTAATTGGTATAACCCTAGGATAGTGTTAGTGTGTGGATGATATTACTGGTCGGTGCAGACTCGGTGGGCCGAAGGGCCTGTTTCTGCTCTGTATCTCTAAACTAAACTAAAAAAAACTATAGACACAAAATGCAGGAGTAACTCAGCGGGGCCGGCAGCATCTCTGGAGAGAAGCGATGGTTGATGTTCCGGGTCAAGACCCTTCTTCAGACTGAATCCGACCTTTCTGTCCTGGGCCTCCTCCATGGCCAGAGTGAGTCCCACCGCAAATTGGAGGAGCAGCACCTCGTATATCGCTTGGGTAGCGGTATGAACATTGACTTCCCCAATTTCAGGTAGTCCCTGCTCTCTCCCTCCTTCTCCTCCCCTTCCCAGCTCTTCCACAGCCCACTGTCTCCGCATCTTCCTTTCTTCTTCCCGCCACCACCTCCCCCCCCATATCAGTCTGAAGAAAGGTCTCGACCCGAAACGTCGCCTATTTCCTTCGCTCCATAGATGCTGCCTCACCCGCTGAGTTTCTCCAGCACTTTTGTCTACCGTTCCAGCATCTGCAGTTCTTTCTTAAACTATCAGCCATGATTGAATGGTGGAGTAGACTTGATGGACCGAATGGCCTAATTCTTCTCCTATCCCTTGTGACCTTATGTCCTTAAATAATGAGATAGAACCATGAGCTCCATTTTGATCAAGTGGTGTGATTGATCTGATCACTTCTCTCATCCTTTGATCACTCCAATTCTGAAATGATTTTTTTTCCCCCACAATCAATCTGCATTCTAAAAATAAAACGTTGAAACATTTCGACAAACATCAACATTATCATGCAGGTGCCTGAGAAACATTCAACCAACTAATTATCTAATTACACTTTGTGAGGATAAGCACCCTTGGAGTAAATGTAACCGCACTCCAGAATTAATTGATCATGAAGCACTTTTTGGGCATCCCAAGTTTATGAAAAAAATGCATGTCTTGGGGCGGCACGGTGGCGCAGCGGTAGAGTTACTGCCTCGCAGCGCCAGAGACCCGGGTTCGATCCCGACTACGGGCGCTGTCTGTATGGAGTTTGCACGTTCTCCCCGTGCCCTGCGTGGGTTTTCTCCGGGCGCTCCGGTTTCCTCCCACACTCCAAAGACGTGAAGGTTTGTAGGTTGATTGGCTTCGGTGGGGTGAAGGAAAGAGCGTTCACGTCGCGGCCCCGTTTCCACCACTGCCACGCACACGCACACGCACACGCACAAGGAGCGACAAGACAGGCACCATTGTGTGCAGACGCCGAGAAGTTTTCTCAGCTCTGGCTGAACAACATCTAATCTTGTGTGTGGACTCGACAAGAAGAAGATTGGCTTTGGTAAAAATTGTAAAACCAAAATTGTCCACTAGGGTGTACGATAGTCCCTGGCACGCAAATGACGGCCTGTCCCCTCGACCCGAGTAGCGGCAGTCAAATACGGGATAAGGGCGGTCCCGTACGGGACAAACCAATATACGGGATGTCCCGGCTAATACGGGACAGTTGGCAACTCTAGTTCCCAGCCCCCACCATCCTCTATGTAAGAAATACTTGCCGCGCACATCTCCTTTAAACCATCGCCCTCACCTTAAAACGATGCCCTCTTAATATTCCCACCCTGCAGAGAAAGTTTTCTACCCGTCTACGTATCTTGGTATTTAATCCTCGATCAAGTCTCCAGGCTACCTTGCAGCAATGTAACATTTGCTTTTAACTAAGGCCCTCTGATCCAGGCAGCATCCTGATAAACCTCTTCTGAAATTTAATATATTTAAGAGGGAGTTAGATGTGGCCCTTGTGGCTAAGGGGATCAGAGGGTATGGAGAGAAGGCAGGTACAGGATACTGAGTTGGATGATCAGCCATGATCATATTGAATGGCGGTGCAGGCTCGAAGGGCCGAATGGCCTACTCCATCACCTAATTTCTATGTTTCTATGAAATCCTCATCAACGCTTCCAAATCCTTCCTGCAAAGCACACAATGCTCCAAATGTGGCCTGACCAAGATCCACTAAAGCAGCATCATGACTTCCCGACTCTTGTACTCCATGCCATGGCCAATGGAGGCAAGCACACCAAATACTTTCATTACCACTCGAAACGTCACCCATTCCTGCTCTCCAGAGATGCTGCCGGTCCTGCTAAGTTCCTCCAGCATTTTGTGCCCAACTTTGGATTAAACCAACATCTGTAGTTCCTTCCTACTCATGACCACTCTATCTACATTTGTTGCCACTTTCAGGGATCCACTGACTACGATGTCTAGATCCCTCTATATATCAACGAAGAAGGGTCTCAACCCGAAACGTCACCCATTCCTTCTCTCCATAGATGCTGCCTGACCCGCTGAGTTACTCCAGCATTTTGTGAAACGTCACCTATCCACGTTCTCCACAGATGCTGCCTGACCCGCTGAATTACTCCAGCACTCTGTGAAACGTCACCTATCCGCGTTCTCCACAGATGCTGCCTGACCCGCTGAGTTACTCCAGCACTCTGTGTCCACTTTTGTTCTCATCTCCGGCAGAGAAGTGGCTGGGTTGCTAGTGTAAATGCCACGATGCCTACCTGACGACCCTTCTTCAGACTGACGTCGAGACCCTTCTTCAGACTGATGTGGAGGTGGGGGAGGGGCGGATTCCCGCCCCTCCCCCATCTCCACATCAGTCTGAAGAAGGGTCTCGACCCCAAATGTCACCCATTCCTTCTCTCCAGAGATGCTGCCTGACCCGCTGAGTTACTCCAGCACTCTGTGAAACGTCACCTATCCATGTTCTCCACAGATGCTGCCTGACCCGCTGAGTCACTCCAGCTTTTTGTGTGTATTCTCTATATATCAATGTCGTTAATTTGCTCCCGATGTTGGGGAAGTCCAGGACAAGGGGTCACAGCTTAAGGATAAGGGGGAAATCCTTTAAAACCGAGATGAGAAAAACTTTTTCACACAGAGAGTGGTGAATCTCTGGAATTCTCTGCCGCAGAGGGTAGTCGAGGCCAGTTCATTGGCTATATTTAAGAGAGGGAGTTAGATGTGGCCCTTGTGGCTAAGGGGATCAGAGGGTATGGAGAGAAGGCAGGTACGGGATACTGAGTTGGATGATCAGCCATGATCATATTGAATGGCGGTGCAGGCTCGAAGGGCCGAATGGCCTACTCCTGCACCTATTTCTATGTTTCTGTGTTTCTATGTTAAGTTGAAGAAGGACACAAAGTACTGGAGTAACTCTGTGCATCAGACAGCATCCCTGAAGACCATGGATAGGTGTTGTTTTTCAAACCCTTCTTCAGACCCCAAAACACCACCTAGCCATGTTGTCCAGGGCTAATGCCTGACCTGCTGAGTTACTCCAGCGCTTTGTGTGTTTCTTGGGTACAAACCAGCACCTGCAATTCCTTCGACACAATATGCTGGAGTAACTCAGTGGCTCAGGCAGCATCTCTGGAGAAAAGGGGTAGGTGACGTTTCGGGTCGAGACCCTTCTTCCGAAGAGTCTTAAGAGTCTGAAGAAAGGTCACCCATTCCTTCTCTCCAGAGATGCTGCCTGTCCCCTGAGTCACCCCAGAATTTTGTCTCTCTCTTCGGTGTAAACCAGCATCTGCAGTTCCTTCCTGCACATCTGGAGATATTTGTTATTAAATGCTTGACGCTCTGATCAATAACTGTATACAATTATGGCCTCATCACAATCTAAACAGAGCACCAACAGATAATCTGGAGGTTGAGTGGGAAGGAACTGAAGGTACTGGATCAAATCAAAAATAGACACAAAATGCTGGAGTAACTCTCGGGTCGAGACCCTTCTTCATTCTCGACCAGAAATTCTTCAGTCTGAAGAAGGGTCTCGACCCGAAACATCACCCATTCCTTCTCTCCAGAGATGCTGCCTGTTCCATCTGAGTTACTCCAGCGTTTTGTGTCTATCTTCGGTTGAAGCCAGCCTCTGCAGATTAGACACAGAATGCTGGAGTAACTCAGTGGGACAGGCAGCATCTCTGGCGAGAAGGAATGGGTGACGTTTTGGGGTCGAGACCCTTTCTTGAGAAGAGTCTTGAGAGTCTGAAGAAGGGTGACAACTAGAAAGGTCACCTCTTGACTGATATTTGGAAAGAAGAATTAAATAGTTGTAACAGTTCACTTGTAGCCAACTCTTCCGATGGGTTAAACTGTGTAGGTGGGAGACAGATATATCTGCAGTAAGCATTGCTTCGATGAATGATGTACTGCAGTGACAAAGCTCACCCAACCATCGATTGGCTCTATGCACATGTCTGGAGCAGGCTGTGCCATTTGTTACTGCAATATGATGTTTGCAACGGTTTTCCTCGCTCTCTGGCGATGGTTTGCTGACACCCAGTTCACCACAAATTGTATTAACAAAATAAATTCAGATTAAGAATAACCTCATACTTTGCTTAGTTTCAGATAGAACAAGAGCGTAGACAAATAAAAGCTGGAGAAACTCAGCGGGTGAGGCAAGCGTCTATGGAGAGAAGGAACGGGCGACGTTTCGGGTCGAGACCCTTCTTCAGACTGATGACGGGGGAGGGGGGTGGGAGAAAGAGAAATGAAGTAGGACTTGTAGGTGAACTGGGAAGGTGGAGGGGAAGGAGGGAGAAAGCAGGGGCTATCTAAAATTAGAAGAGGTCTAATTGGAAGAAGATTGCACCCCAGCGGTGTTACGTTAGACTTCTCTAATTTAGATGGTGATGTAGAGAGATAAAGGACAATGAATGAAAGATATGCAAAACAGTAACGACGATAAAGGGAACGGGTCATTGTTAGCTGTTTGTTGGGTGATAACGAGAAGCTGGTGCAGCTTGGGTGGGGGAGGGATGGAGGGCGAGGGAATGCCGGGGCTACCTGAAGTGAGGGAAATCAATATTCATATCAAAGATCTTAGAGCGAAGCAAGATAGGTCACTCCTGCGAAATACAATGGGCAGGCGTGTAGTAGCTATGGAGGGGATCCTGGGCATTTTTCCCCGCCCATTTTAGTAACCGGAGCCTACCTGGCCCGACCCGACTCGCAGTGTAATCAATGTTGCGGGGCAACAGTTTGTGTGTGTGATTATAGGGATAGATTCATAAATCTGTCAGTTCATACTTCTTGTCAAGAATAAAATTTGACTCTGGTAGTTGTCTTTTTTAATGTTTTTTAAATCATTTCCTTTTAAATGGCTCACAAGCAGTGTTTGAGTTGATTTTGTAGTAACCGGACCGACCCAACTCGCAGGGTAATTGACATTGTGGGGGGAGTTTTTGTGTGTGATATAGGGTTAGATTCATAATTCTGTTAGTTCATAATTCTGTTAATTCTTGTTAAAGAATAAAATGTTTATAAACACACATACATGGATGTGATATAAATGTATAGAGTCATATAACACACACAATTATATTTATTCTGATTTTTATATCCAATGATGAACTTGACAGACTAGACAAGGGACATTAAATAATAAACATTGTAAACCTCCCCCCACACTACAATGTCTCCCCCCCCCCCCCCCCTCTACCCCATATCACTGGGCTGTAAGCTGCCCAAGCAAAATATGAGATTGGTGTATGAGATATGAGATGATGTTCCCCCAATTTGCGTTTAGCCTCACTCTGTCAATGGGGGAGACCAAGGACAGAAAGGTCTGGGTGGGTCAGAAGGAACTGCAGATGCTGGTTTAAACTGAAGACAGACACAAAATGCTGGAGTAACTCAGCGGGACAGGCAGCATCTCTGGAGAGAAGGAACGGGCGACATTTCGAATCGAGACCCTTCTTCAGACTCTTAAGACTTTTCGGAAGAAAGGTCTTGACCCCGAAACACCACCTACTCCTTTACTCCTTCCAGAGATCGAGATCCTTCTTCATGGGAAGGAGAATTAAAGTGTTTACAAGGCATTGGTGAGACCAATTCTGGAGTATGGTGTACAATTTTGGTCGCCCAATTATAGGAAGGATGGCAACAAAATAGAGAGAGTACAGAGGAGATTTACTAGAATGTTGCCTGGGTTTCAACAACTAAGTTACGGAGATAGGTTGAATAAGTTAGGTCTTTATTCTCTGGAGCGCAGAAGGTTGAGGGGGGACTTGATAGAGGTCTTTAAAATGATGAGAGGGATAGACAGAGTTGATGTGGACAAGCTTTTCCCTTTGAGAATAGGGAGGATTCAAACAAGAGGACATGACTTCAGAATTAAGGGACAGAAGTTTAGGGGTAATATGAGGGGGAACGTCTTTACTCAGAGAGTGGTAGCGGTGTGGAATGAGCTTCCAGTGGAAGTGGTGGAGGCAGGTTCATTGGTATCATTTAAAAATAAATTGGATAGGCATATGGATGAGAAGGGAATGGAGGGTTATGGTATGAGTGCAGGCAGGTGGGACTAAGGGGAAAAAAAATTTGTTCGGCACGGACTTGTAGGGCCGAGTGGCCTGTTTCCGTGCTGTAATTGTTATATGTTATATGGTTAAGCAACCAGGAGATAGAAACATAGAAAATAAGTGCAGGAGGAGGCCATTCGGCCCTTCGAGCCAGCACCGCCATTCATTGTGATCATGGCTGATCGTCCTCTATCAATAACCCGTGCCTGCCTTCTCCCCATATCCCTTGACTCCACTAGCCCCTAGAGCTCTATCTAACTCTAGATCAGGTAGGCTCAGGCAGATTGAGCATCTGCAGTTCCTTCCTACTTATTTTTTGTAAGCAAGTGATTGCAATTATGTTTTATTTGATGGATCAAGTTTGGGGGAAGCGTTCCTGCAATTCTATCCCGCTGTGTCCAATTTGATGAGATTGTATTGCAGACAGCAGAATCTATCAGCGCTCGCTAATCTCCTTGCTGCCGACGTTGCAGCTACAAGGAAGTGATTCCACTGACTGCAGCCAACTAAAGCATGCCCAGGGAAACTCATGTAATCACCTCCTCCATTATGCTACAGGCTAGATTCAGTTAGGGAGGACTAAAGGGAAATCGGGGATTGGAAGGAAAGCTGAAAGATTTGGCCATGCAGCACAGATAGAAGTCCCCATGGCCCAAGATAGATGCAAAATGCTGGAGTAACTCAGCGGGACAGGCAGCGGCTCTGGATAGGAGGAATGGGCGATGTTTCGTGTCTGAAGAAGGGTCTCGACCCGAAACGTCACCCGTTCCTTCTCTGCAGAGACGCTGCCTGTCCCGCTGAGTTACTCCAGCATTTTGTGTCTATCTTCCATTTGAGTTGGTTCTGGTGCACATCTTTTTGTGTCTGTCATAGAAACATAGAAACATAGAAAATAGGTGCAGGAGTAGGCCATTCGGCCCTTCGAGCCTGCACCGCCATTCAATATGATCATGGCTGATCATCCAACTCGGTATCCTGTACCTGCCTTCTCTCCATACCCCCGGATCCCCTTAGTCACAAGGGCCACATCTAACTCCCTCTTAAATATAGCCAATGAACTGGCCTCAACTACCCTCTGTGGCAGAGAGTTCCACAGATTCACCACTCTGTGTGAAAAATGTTTTTCTCATCTCGGTCCTAAAAGATTTCCCCCTTATATTCAAGATGGCGGACTGTGGGGTTGATGCGCCGTTGTGTATGGCCGCTCCTCCTGCAGTCCGTCCTTTCACCCTTTTTTATTTTTATTTTTAGTCCTGTTCGTATAAAATGTTTCTTGGAAGTCTTCTTTTATGTGGTGTGTGGGGGGAGGGGAAGGAGGAAACTGTTTTAACCCCAGTCCTACCTGGTCGGAGATGCGGTTTTTCTCCGAACCGCATCTTCGTCCTCTCTGTGCGGCCTACAATCGAACTGGAGCAGCGCTGGAGCGGCGTTTCCTGCCGGGACTGCAGCTTCGACGGCGGTGTAGATGCTGGGACACCAACATGGAGCGGGCGATGCCTTACCGGGTCGCCTTGCGGTAAGCTCCGGGGCACTGTGACCGCCGACTGCGACATCGTTGAGCTGCGGCTACAGAGCGTCCAGCCGCGGGCGGGCGGCACTGGATTTCAACACCGCGGAGCCTGGGATCCGAGATCGCCAGTGTCAGAGGTCCAGCCGGCGCGGCCTGAGAACTTTGGACATTGCAGTCTTCGGGGGGGAAGCGGCCGCTTCAGTCCAAGCCGCTGAAGAATGTTCACCAGACGCCGATGATCCAGCTTCGCGGCAAGAGGGCCTGAAAACACCGGGTTGGCTGAGGAGGCCAGATATAGACCCCGACCTCGGGTGGACTATGAGGGGGAGAACTGGATATTTTTAGTGCCTTCCCTCACAGTGAATTCTGCTGTGGGGGGACGTTTCATGTTGATTTCTATAGTGTACTGTTCTGTGTCTTTTTTTTTCTTTTTCTCTTTTTTTGATTTGTATGGATATATTGCATTTGATCTGTTCAATTAATTTAATCAATCTCTGTAAAGCACTTTGGTTCAAATACTGGTTTTGTTGAAAAGTGCTATATAAATAAATTATTATTATTATTATTATTATCCTTAAACTGTGACCCCTTGTCCTGGACTTCCCCAACATCGGGAACAATCTTCCTGCATCTAGCCTGTCCAACCCCTTAAGAATTTTGTAAGTATCTTAGGAGGAATGGGTGACGTTTCGGTTCGAGACACTTCTTCAGACTGAGAGTCAGGGGAGAGGGAGACATGGAGATATGGAAGGGTAAGGTGTGAAAACGAGACATCAGAAGGGAGGTACAAGGAAAGTGTAGAATTGACCAGTGTTGGTTTATGGAAGGTGGACAATGAAACTTGTCCATGTTGATCACAATGCCTCAATTAAGCCATTCCCATTCAGGGGATAGATAGGTTGAATACACATGGAGTCTTTCGGGGTTGTTGAATCAAAAACCAGGGGACATAGGTTTAATGTAAGAGGAAAAAGATTTAATAGACTTTAGTCTTTAGAGACACAGCATGGAAACAGGCCCTTCGTCCCAATAAGTCCTTGCCGACCAGCGATCACCCCGTAGACTGGTACTATCCTGCATACTAAGGACATTTTACAATTTACAGAAGCCAATTAAAACCAGATGAGATAGGTTTAAGGTGAGAGGGGAAAGATTTAATGGGAACCTGAGTGGCAACTTTTTCACTCAGAGGGTGGTGGGAGTGTGGAATGGAATGAGGTGGTTGAGGCAGGTGCTAGCATTTAAAAGACAATTGGACAGGTTTAGAGGGATATGGGCCAAACGCGTGCAAATGGGACCAGTGTAGATGGGTCGCTACGGGCAAGTTGGGCTATCGTGCCTGATAATGTGTAGGGAGGAACTGCAGATGCTGGTTTAAATCAAAGGTAGACACAAAATTGAACGGGCGACATTTTGGGTCGAGACCCTTCTTCAGACTGATGTCAGGGGAGGGGGTGGGACAGAGATAGAATGTCTGGTGGGAGAACTGGGAAGGGGGAGGGGATGGAGAGACAGGGAAAGCCTGATAATATGGTTAGACTCAAAATAATTCAATAGCGGAATTCAAAGCATGTTGTAAATCCAGCGGCGAACAGAAAAACGCTACGACTCTTTGGGCGACTGAGGAGACGACTCACGACCGTACAGGTGACATGTCGCGGGGTGAAGCCCGTACGGTCGTGAGTAGTCGCCCAAAGAGTCGTACCTTGTTCTGGTCGCCGCTGGATTTTCAATGTGTTGAACATTTTCGGCGACCTGCTGCGACTATGACGGGTGACGGCAGTCGCCGAAAAATATCGCGTAAGTGGGACAGGCCCTTACGAAAAAGAGTAAACATAGAAACATAGAAATTAGGTGCAGGAGTAGGCCATTCGGCCCTTCGAGCCTGCACCGCCATTCAATATGATCATGGCTGATCATCCAACTCAGTATCCCGTACCTGCCTTCTCTCCATACCCCCTGATCCCCTTAGCCACAAGGGCCACATCTAACTCCCTCTTAAATATAGCCAATGAACTGGCCTCAACTACCCTCTGTGGCAGAGAGTTCCAGAGATTCACCACTCTCTGTGTGAAAAAAGTTCTTCTCATCTCGGTTTTAAAGGATTTCCCCTTTATCCTTAAGCTGTGACCCCTTGTCCTGGACTTCCCTAACATCGGGAGCAATCTTCCTGCATCTAGCCTGTCCAACCCCTTAAGAATTTTGTAAGTTTCTATAAGATCCCCTCTCAATCTCCTAAATTCTAGAGAGTATAAACCAAGTCTATCCAGTCTTTCTTCATAAGACAGTCCTGACATCCCAGGAATCAGTCTGGTGAACCGTCTCTGCACTCCCTCTATGGCAATAATGTCCTTCCTCAGATTTGGAGACCAAAACTGTAGGATACTTTTTGTTTTTTTTTTTTTTTTGTCATTTGTAATTAGATACAGTGCAGTTTAGTGTAGTTTATTATAAGTCACCCCGACCTGAAATGTCACTTATCCCTGTTCTCCAGTGATGCTGCCTGGTAACTGGGTCAACTGAGAATAACATTGTTACCCCAGCACGTTGAGTCTTTTTGTTAAGCTTAACCTCCTCTATTTATAGCTATTAATGTTGTAGAAAGTGGCGTGACTGCCCTGTTTTGATTAAAGTCTCGATGACCTGACATTCGCCAATGTTAGATTCCATTTCGCACATATCAATAGACAATAGACAATAGGTGCAGGAGGAGGCCATTCGGCCCTTCGAGCCAGCGACGCCATTCAATGTGATCATGGCTGATCATCCCCAATCAGTACCCCGTTCCTGCCTTCTCCCCAGATCCGCTGTCTTTAAGAGCCCTATCTAGCTCTCTCTTGAAAGTATCCAGAGAACCGGCCTCCACCGCCCTCTGAGGCGGAGAATTTACAATGTATACGATTATATCAAACCAATCAATCTACCAACAGCTAACAACGGCACGTTCCCTGTATCATCATTACTGTTCTGCATATCTTTCATTCATTTTTCTTTATCTCTCTACATCACCGTCTATATCTCTCGTCTCCCTTATCCCTAACCAGTCTGAACAAGGGTCTCGACCCGAAACGCCACAATGCCTACCTGACGACCCCTCTTCAGACTGACGTCGAGACCCTTCTTCAGATGTTCCATGTTCTCCACAGATGCTGCCTGACCCGCTGAGTTACTCCAGCACTCTGTGAAACGTCACCTATCCATGTTCTCCGCAGATGCTGCCTGACCCGCTGAGTTACTCCAGCACTCTGTGAGACGTCACCTATCCATGTTCTCCACAGATGCTGCCTGACCCGCTGAGTTACTCCAGCACTCTGTGTCCACTTTTGTTCTCATCTCCAGCAGAGAAGTGGCTGGGTTGCTAGTGTAAATGCCACGATGCCTACCTGACGACCCTTCTTCAGACTGACGTCGAGACCCTTCTTCAGACTGATGTGGAGGTGGGGGAGGGGCGGGTTCCCGCCCCTCCCCCATCTCCACATCAGTCTGAAGAAGGGTCTCGACCCGAAACGTCACCCATTCCTTCTCTCCAGAGATGCTGCCCGTCCCGCTGAGTTACTCCAGCTTTTTGAATCTGCAAACCTGCACGTCTTTGGAGCGTGGGAGGAAACCGGAGCACCCGGAGAAAACCCACGCAGGTCACGGGGAGAACGTGCAAACTCCGTACAGACAGCACAGCGCCCGTAGTCAGGATCGAACCCGGGTCTCTGGCGCTGTGAGGCAGCAACTCTACCGCTGCGCTATCCCAGTTAGAAGATAGTTGTAAATTTTGCAAAATAAGAATTGCCACTACACAAATAACAGAGCAGGTGGAAAGTGAAAGGCAATCCTGGCAGAAAAAGGGAATCATATTACTCAAGACAGGGTAAACATTGGTGAATAGTGGGAATTGGAAACTTTACAAAAACAGTGTGTATTTGTGCTAACATTGGAACATGTTTGTTTTTGAAAGCTATGCTGTTATTTTTTTTTTAAATATTAGCTTCATAAAAACCTACCTGGCTCATGTGGTGCTCTTTGGTGTAATGCAGCTTCCAGCAGCACACTCAACACATTTTAAAATGTTGCTATGGAAACAATAATGTGGGCCATCTGATTGTATCTTTGTGGGACACTTGCAAAATGAAGGCGGCACGGTGGCGCAGCGGTAGAGTTGCTGCCTCACAGCGCCAGAGACCCGGGTTCGATCCTGACTACGGGTGCCGTCTGTACGGAGTTTGTACGTTCTCCCCGTGACGTGCGTGGGCTTTCTCCGGGTGCTCCGGTTTCCTCCCACATTCCAGTTTGTAGGTTAATTGGCTTCGGACAAATGGTAAATAATCCCTGGACCTGTTTCCACGCTGTATCTCTAAACTAAACTTGCAATCAAGCTGTCCACAGTGAAAAGTTACAGGGCAAAAGATACACTGTTTAGTGCAAGATAAAGTCCAGTACAGTCTGATTAAAGATATTCAGAGCGTCTCCAATGAGGTGGATGGGAGGTCAGTACCACCGTCTAGTTGGTGAGAGGACGGTTCAGTTGCCTGATAACAGCCGGGAAGAAACTGTCCCTGAATCTGGAGGTGTGCGTTTTCACACTTCTGTCCCTCTTGCCTGATGGGAGAGGGGAGAAGAGGGAGTGAGATTGATCCTTGATGATGCTGCTGGCCTTGCCGAGGCAGCGCGAGGTGTAGATGGAGTCAATGAAAGGGAGGTTGGTTTGTGTGCGTGATGTTCTGTGCTGCAATTTCTTGCGGTTTTGGATGGAGCTCTTCCCAAACCATTCTGTTTCTTGGGATATAATTGACAGAAAACTCTTGAGATGCATTGCATGCAAGCTGAGAGCAATTTGTTTGTTTTCAAATTTAAAAACTCCGCAGGTCTACACCTAATGGTTGAGTAATGAATACAACAACACTGAATTACTTTGGTGGTTGTTAACTTTGAAGATTTTATTTGTTGATCCCAATGGTCATGAGTCTTGTTGACCTATAAAGTGGTGCAATGGAGATAAAATGATGAACTGCAAGGCAGGCAAGGCAGGCGGCACGGTGGCGCAGCGGTAGAGTTGCTGCCTCACAGCGCCAGTGACCCGGGTTTCATCCCGACTATGGGTGCTGTCTTTGCGGAGTTTGTATGTTCTCCCCGTGACCTTTCTCCCAGATCTCCGGTTTCCTCCCACGCTCCAGATACACACAGGTTTGTAGGTCAATTGGCCTGGTGTAAGTGTAAATTGGTCCCCAGTGTGTGTAGGATGGTGTTAGTGTGCGGGGATCGCCGGCCAGCACGGACTCGATGGGCCAAATGGCCTGTTTTGCCACTGTATCTCTAACCTGAACTAATGTAAAGGTTCGTGAGATTGGAGTTGTAAATGTGTCCTAATTCTATTAGTACACAAACTCAAACTTGCATCACTGCCACACAACAAATGTTTTATATTGTTTAAACTCCTCAATAAAATCTGGAAAAGTAAAGACACAGTGCTGGAGTAACTCAGCGGGTCAGGCAGCATCTGTGGAGAACATGGATAGGTGATGTTTCACAGAGTGCTGGAGTAACTCAGCGGGTCAGGCAGCATCTGTGGAGAACATGGATAGGTGACGTTTCACAGAGTGCTGGAGTAACTCAGCAGGTCTGGCAGCATCTGTGGAGAGAAGGAATGGGTGACGTTTCGGGTCGAGACCCTTCTTCAGACTGATGTGGAGATGGGGGAGGGGCGGGAAATCAAACATGGTGTGTTGTGCAAAGCTTGACTCTGTTGTCATGGGGCCAAATTAAATGAATGCAAATGCCTGCACCAGAATCACTATGCTCAATACATCGTTCCTTTCGTAAGGTGACATCCTCATCTCGTAGGTGGACACAGAGTGCTGGGGTAACTCAGCGGGGCCGGCAGCATCTCTGGAGAGAAGGAATGGGTGACGTTTCGGGTCGGGACCCTGGAAGGGTCAATAGACAATAGGCAATAGACAATAGGTGCAGGAGCAGGCCATTCGGCCCTTCGAGCCAGCACCGCCATTCAATGTGATCATGGCTGATCATCCCCAATCAGTACCCCGTTCCTGCCTTCTCCCCATATCCCCTGACTCCGGTATTTTAAGAGCCCTATCTAGCTCTCTCTTGAAAGCATCCAGAGAACCGGCCTCCACCGCCCTCTGAGGCAGAGAATTCCACAGACTCACAACTCTCTGTGAGAAAAAGTGTTTCCTCGTCTCCTTTCTAAATGGCTTACCCCTTATTCTTAATATTCTTAATGGCCCCTGGTTCTGGACTCCCCCAACATCGGGAACATGTTTCCTGCCTCTAGTGTGTCCAAGCCCTTAACAATCTTATATGTTTCAATGAGATCTCCTCCCATCCTTCTAAAATCCAGAGTATACAAGCCCAGCCGCTCCACTCTTTCAGCATATGACAGTCCCGCCATCCCGGGAATTAACCGCGTGAACCTACGCTGCACTCCCTCAATAGCAAGATGGATACCAGTACATCAGCAAATCACACAATCCTAAGGGCGCAGCAAAAAGTAGGGGAGCGTCACGTCGGGGTCACCAGTGTAGCGGGGACTCGCAGGAGTCCAGCCAAAAACTAGTCGGACACGTGTTGTGTGCACTAGACATGTTTAATCTCTCTAATACAGTTCTCTACACCTGCAAGGACACGGGCGTTGCCTGGCCTTAAATACCAACTCTGGTACCGAGCCTGTGACTAGCGCCTCCCACACCAAGATGCCGCCCTCTACTGCCGATGGTTCGTTTTGACCTTGTGTTGTCACCAGGTGCCGCCACACAAATAAATACTTTGTCACATGTGACAAGTCACAGTGAAATTATTTGCTTACATGCCCGAGGTATGCAAATAGTCACCACATAATGGGCGTTGACCAAGTTATAAAGTAAAGGGCCTGTCCCACCAGCACGCGACCTGCATGCGGCAAGCGCGACTTAACCAGAAGCGGGAGCCGCGCGGAGGTCGAGTGAGTGACACGGCGTCGAGGCGCTGCGCATGCCCGTCGAGGCGCTGTGTACGGCATCGAGGCGGCTGCGGGCCGGCAGGCCGTTGCCGCGCGGAATTTTTAAACACGGTGAGTTTTTCGGAGCCCCGCGCGATGTCGGGACCAGCTCCGCACAACTCCATACGGCTCCGGCGATCAAAGTGGGACCGGCCCCGCGAGACCGTACGGCTCAAGCGACCATGTTAGGTCGCGCTTGCCGCATGGAGTCGCATGCTGGTGGGACCGCCCTTTAGGTCGCGCTTGCCGTATGGCATCGCATGCTGGTGGGGCAGGCCCTTTATCTGCAGCAGGTCCCCCCTCCCTTTTGTTCTCCCCCCCTCCCCGTCCCCATGTTGGGTCCTCTTTCAGTTTCTTCCCAGACAGCTGGGAAGACAGTTTCTTCCCAACTGTTATCAGGCAACTGAACCATCCCACCAAAACCAGAGAGTGGTCCTGAACTACTATCTACCTCATTGGTGACCCTTGGACTATCCTTGACCGGACTTTGCTGGCTTTACCTTGCACTGAACGTTATTCCCTTATCATGTATCTGTACACTGTGAATGGTTCGGTTGTAATCATGTATTATCTTTGCGCTGACTGGTTAGCACGCAACAAAAAAGCTTTTCACTGTACCTCGCTACATGTGACAATAAACTAAACTGTAACTGAATGGAATGGAAGATGTTTAAGAAACAATGTCCCTGCACATAATGCCCGAGTTTCGTAAATAAATGGTTTGAAGATTGATTCCAAGTGACAACGCTGCCAAAATGTCAGAGCGCGCACACTGTGCACTTTAGTGCGGGTGCCACAGAGGCAATTTACGATCAGATGATCCTAATGCAATTGGATTCCAAGGTTATTAAAATGCAGATAATCTGATAATTTGTGATGTTCAGCAGATGTACAATAACAAATTGCAAAGTGCTGGAGTAACACAGCGGTCGAATTGCTGCCTCACGGCCCCAGAGACCTGGGTTCGATCCTGAGTAGGGGTGCTGTCCGTACGCGGAGTGTGTACGTTCTCCCTGGGACCTGCGTGGGTTTTCTCCGGGTGTTCCGGTTTCTTCCCACACTCCACTGACTGGTGCAGGTTTGGAGGTCAATGGGCTTCGGTAAAAATTCTAACTGGTCCCTAGTGTGTGCAGGACTGAGCCAGTGTATGGGGTGGTCGCTGGTTGCCATGGATTCGATGAGCTGAAGGGGCCGTTTTCGTGCTGTATCTCCAACGTGTAAAATAATGCAGATGCAGGAGACAATTAAACTGGTGGTGGGACTCAGATGGTCGGGCAGTATATGTGGAGAGAAATGGATAGACAAGGTTTCGGGCTGGGACCCGCTGTCCCCGTCTCTGGTTCTACATTTCATTCCCCATCTTCCCATCGCATTATGTTCCATCACCTGCAACATTTTGGCTCCACTGATCACCTTCATCCTTTAAGGCAGAGATAGATAGATTCTTGATCAGTGCGGGTGTCAGGGGTTATGGGGAGAAGGCAGGAGAATGGGGTTAGGAGGGGGAGATAGATCAGACATGATTGAATGGCGGAGTAGACTTGATGGGCCGAATGGCCTAATTCTGCTCCTATCACTTGTGACCTCATGATTCTATTGTCCCCCACCTGACACCAATTAACCCAACAGCGGCTTCTACCCATCACATGCCAGCCCTCCCTCTCTGCCTTCAAGTGCCCCCCCACTCCATGTCTGAAGGAAACCAAACACTCTGTGTCCATTCCCACCCACAGAGTTGCCTGAACCGTTGAGTTCCTCCAACAGTTGCAAACACATTAGAGCAGGGCACGATGTCAATATCGATCAAGATGTCCCATCTAAGACAACCCCCATTTGCCCACCTTTGACCTATTTCTCTCTAAACCGTTCCTATCTATGTACCTGTTCGAGTGGCAGCGCTCATGGTAGAGTTGCTGGCTTACAGCACTTGCAGCGCCAGAGACCCGGGTTCAATCCCGACTACGGGTGTTGTCTGTACGGAGTTTGTACGTTCTCCCCGTGGGTTTTCTCCGAGATCTTCGGTTTCCTCCCACACTCCAAAGGCGTGCAGGTTTGTAGGTTAATTGGTTTGGTAAAATGTAATCCAGTATAAAATTGTCCATTGCTGAGTGATGCTCTCCCTAGAGCTATCAGCGTACTCCATCTACATCCAGGTCCACAAGTCTCTTTTAAATATAGTCCCTGCCTCAACGACCTCCTCTAGCAGCTGGTTTGGTGAAAAAGTTGCCCCTCAGATTTGTATGTAATGTTGTCCCCCTCACCTGTGTTTTCTTGCCCTTGTTTTGTCTACTCTGGGTAAACGACTCCGCGCTTTCACCCAAGTTAGACATTAAGACGGAATGCTGGAGTAACTCAGCGGGACAGGCAGCGTCTCTGGAGAGAAGGAACAGGAGACGTTTCAGGTTGAGACTCTTCGGGTGTGAGGAAGGGTCCCGACCCAAAACGTGTCTGTCCATTCCCTCCACGGATGTTGCCCTGACCTGCCGAGTTCCTCCAGCACTTTTTGCTCCAGAGCACACAAACTTAGTTAAACTAATTTCTCCTTATATCCAGCAGTCTTGGCTGTCTCAAGAATCAGTCTGGTGAACTTTGATTTATTGATCTGTCGATTGATTGATACTTTAATTTCACGTGTACTTGGTACAGTAAATTCTTTGCTTACTATACAATACGTAAGTATACAAAGAGTCACCACTTATAGAGTACCGACAAGGCTCTATGATGTATGATGTATTAGTCAATTACATCACTTCTGCAAGTATATGCAACTCAGTTCAGTTTAGAGATACATTGTAGAAACAGGCCCTTCAGCCCAACGGCGATCCTTGCACACTAACACTATCCCACACACACTAGGGTCAATTCACATTCACACCAAGCCAATTAACCTACAAACCCGCACGTCTTTGGAGTGTGGGGGGAAACCGGAGATCTGGAGAAAATCCACGCAGGTCACGGGGAGAACGTGCAAACTCCGTACAGACAGCACCCGTAGTTGGGATCAAACCCGGGTCTCTGGCGCTGTGAGGCAGCAACTCTACCGCTGCACCACCGTGCCGCCCTGCGCAACTAGGAGACCAAAACTGCATGTAAAATAATATTGTATATATGTAAAATAGTATTGTGTAATAATCACAGTACCTTCCATAATTATAGCGGCAAATAGTATTTATGATGCTATTGTACCCCAGGGTGGAAATGTCAAATACTAAATGGCTTTGTTTGAAACATAGACAATAGGTGCAGGAGGAGGCCATTCGGCCCTATGAGCCAGCACCGCCATTCATTGTGATCATGGCTGATCGTCCCCAATCAATAACCCATGCCTGCCTTCTCCCCATATCCCTTGACTCCACTAGCCCCTAGAGCTCTATCTAACTCTCTCTTAAATCCATCCAGTGACTTGGCCTCCACTGCCCTCTGTGGCAGAGAATTCCACAAATTCACAACTCTCTGGGTGAAAAACGTTTCCCTGATCTCAGTTTTAAATGGCCTCCCATTTATTCTAAGACTGTGGCCCCTGGTTCTGGACTCGCCCAACATTGGGACAATTTTTCCTGCATCTAGCTTGTCCAGTCCTTTTATAATTTTATACGTTTCTATAAGATCCCCCTCTCATCTTTCTAAACTCTAGAGTGTACAAGCCTAGCCACTCCATTCTCTCAACATATGACAGACCCGCCATCCCGGGGATTAATCTGGTGAACCTACGCTGCACTCCCTCAATAGCAAGGATGTCCGTCCTCAAATAAGGAGACAAAAACTGCATGCAATACTCCAGGTGCGGTCTCACTAGGGTCCTCTCGCAGAAGGACCTCTTTGCTCCTATACTCAACTCCTCTTGTTATGAAGGCCAACATGCCATTCGCTTTCTTCACTGCCTGCCGTACCTGCATGCCTACTTTAATTGCCTGATGAACAAGGACCCCCTAGATCCCTTTTCCCAACTTGCCACCATTTAGATAGTAATCTTCCTTCCTGCTTTTGCCAGCAAAGTGGATAACCTCACATTTATCCACATTAAACTGCATCTGCCATGCATCTGCCCACTCACCCAACCTGTCCAAGTCACCCTGCATTCTCATAGCAAATCCTGTCGTTACGAAGGCCAACATGCCGTGAGCTTTCCGTACGTGCATGTCTACTTCAAGGTGAGATGGGGAAAGTTGAATTGAGGTGCGGAGGGAAAGTTGGTTTTACACAGGCAGGGTTCGATGGCTGGAGGTGGTGGTGTTGGCAAATACCACAGTGGCGGCATGTCAGATTGGCACATGGAGGGGAATGGACCATATGCTTGCAGAGGGGGTTAGTTTAATTTGGCACCATGTTTGGCACAGTCGGACCTGCTCTGTTTGTGCACTGTTTTACATCGTGTGATCGTTACATTTAATGTTATTTAAAATCTGTCAAGCGGGCATTTCCTCGTTTATAAATTGAAGTAACGCAAGCCAAAATAATCCGATACATTCAGATCAGCAGATCACAGACTTAATGAATGACGCCACCATTAGCATTTGCAGTGCCCGGCAGTAATCAAAGTCATAGGTACCCACACAAAACGCTGGAGTAACCCAGCGGGTCAGGCAGCACCTCTGGAGAAAATGTCGTAGAGGTTAGTTTAGTTTGGAGATACAGCGCGAAAATAGGCCCTTCGGCCCACCGTGTCCGCGCCGTCCAGCGATCCACGCACACTTAACACCATCCTACACACACTGGGGACAATTTACATCTATACCGAGCTAATTAACCTACAAACCTGTGCGCCTTTGCAGTGTGGGAGGAAACCGAAGATCTCGGAGAAAACCCGCGGGGAGAACGTACAGACGGCGCCCGTAGTCGGGATCGAACCCGGGTCTCTGGCGCCGTGAGGCAGCAACTCTACCGCTGCGCCACCAAATAGGTGACGTTTGCGGGTCGAGACCCTTCTGCAGTGCTAGTGAACTTGGCTTCATGCTTGGCACAGACTATGTGGGCATAAGGGCTTGTTCCTGTGCTGGACAGTTCCATGCTCTACTAAGGCACGATTTTGTTAAAATGTAGAATTCTTTTTAACCCACTGACATGCATATTTCTTGTATATTTCTGGGGGTTTTTTTAACCTTGGACTCGTTAAATGGATTTAGAATAACTCATTGCCACCGAAGCTTCAAGTAGTCATGATCTAATAGTGTCAGCAACGGTTTACAACACCGTTCCATTTACAAATTGCAACTGATCCTGAGAGTCGTGTAGCGTTGGCTCCGAGATCATTTCTTCAATAAGTTAAGGCCACATCCTTTTTAAACTGTGAGGCAATTTCCCATTAGTAACGATTTAAGTTGGGTGCTGCAGCGGGTAGTGCTGCTGCCTCACAACGCCAGAGTCCTGGGTTCGATCCTGACCTCGGGTGCTGTCTGCGTGGAGTTTGCATGTTCTCAACGTGACTCGTGTTGGGGGGGGAGGGAGTCCAGAACCAGGGGGGGGTCCGCAGTTTAAGAATAAGGGGAAGGCCATCGGGGGCAGAGATGGGGAAAACCTTTTTCATCTAGATGCTGCTCCACCTGCTGAGTTCCTCCAGCACTTTTCTATGGAGCGAAGGAAATAGGCAACGTTTTGGGCCGACACCCTGAAGGAAATAGGCAACGTTTTGGGCCGAAACCCTTCTGGGTTTCGGCCCGAAACGTTGCCTATTTCCTTCACTCCATAGATGCCGCTGCACCCGCTGAGTTCCTCCAGCACTTTTGTCTACCTTCGATTTTTCCAGCATCTGCAGTTCCTTCTTAAACTCATAATCTGAGGAAAGACATTCTTGCCATAGAGGGGGTGCAGAGAAGGTTCACCAGACTGATTCCTGGGATGTCAGGACTTTCATATGAAGAAAGACTGGGATAGACTTGGTTTATACACGCTAGAATTTAGAAGATTGAGGGGGGATCTTATAGAAACTTCCAAAATTCTTAAGGGGCTGGACAGGCTAGATGCAGGAAGATTGGTCCTGATGTTGGGGAAGTCCAGAACTAGGTGTCACAGTTTAAGGATAAGATGGAAGTCTTTTAGGACCGAGATGAGAAAATCATTTTTCACACAGAGAGTGGTGAATCTGTGGAATTCTCTGCCACGGAAGGTAGTTGAGGCCACACAGTTCATTGGCTATATTTAAGAGGGAGTTAGATGTGGCCCTTGTGGCTAAAGGGATCAGGGGGTATGGAGAGAAGGCAGGTACGGGATACTGAGTTGGATGATCTGCCATGATCATATTGAATGGCGGTGCTGGCTCGAAGGGCCGAATGGCCTATTCCTGCACCTAGTTTCTATGTTTCTATGAGAAAAGTAGGGCAATTTTCATCGAGGTGGCATTCCATTTCTGAATTATGTAAAGACCAGATATTGATCTCGTCAGCAGCAGCTTGTAATGTTCCTTACTTGTGGATAGAACATTTTACTGTTTGCTGACAATCAGCAAGGGTTCAAAAACTTGACTTTTCTTTGTAAAAAGTGGGAGAGTCTAGGACTAGAGGACAGAGCCTCGGAATAAAGGGATGGTCCTTTAGAAAGGAGATGAGGAGGAATTTATTTTGTCATGAAGAATATTTTGTCATAGGAGGGAAGATTGAAAAGACTAGACTTGTATTCACTGGAGTTTAGAAGGATGAGGGGCATATCTTATAGAAACATATAAAATGATAAAAGGACTGGACAAGCTAGATGCAGGAAAAATGTTCCCAATGTTGGGCGAGTCCAGAACCAGTGGCCACACAGTCTTAGAATAAAGGGGAGGCCATTTAAGACTGAGGTGAGAAAAAAACGTTTTCACCCAGAGAGTTGTGAATTTGTGGAATTCCCTGCCACAGAAGGCAGTGGAGGCCAAGTCGCTGGATGGATTTAAGAGAGAGTTAGATAGAGCTCTAGGGGCTAGTGGAATCAAGGGATATGGGGAGAAGGCAGGCACGGGTTATTGATTGGGGACGATCAGCCATGATCACAATGAACGGTGGTGCTGGCTCGAAGGGCCAAATGGCCTCCTCCTGCACCTATTTTCTATGTTTCTAGAAGGTGATGAATCTGTGGAATTCTTTGGAGGCCAAGTCAATGGGTATTTTTAAGGGGGGGGTTTTTGATTAGTGCGGGTGTGTCGGAGGTTGTGGGGAGAAGGCAGGAGAATGGGGTTGAGAGGGAAAGATAGACCAGCCATGATTGAATGGCGGATTAGACTTGACGGGCTGAATGGCCTAATTCTGTTCATAGAACTTTTGAAAAGGAACAAAGATTTGTAATTTGGCAATCAACGCCAGCGGTAGAAATTGAACTGATTGATAGATATACAGCATGAAGACAGGCCCTTCGGCCCACCGAATTCATACTGACCGCCCGTTCACGCTATCTCTATGCTATCCCACTTTCTCATCCACTCCCTCCACACGAGGGACAATTTACAGAGCGGCCAGTTTATCGACAGACTCGCACGTCTTTGGAGAGTGGGAGGAATGGCACGCAGTCACGGGGAGAACGCAAAAACTCCACGCTCAGACGGGACCCAAGGTCGGGATCGAACCCGGGTCTCTGGCGCTGTGAGGCAGCAGCACTACCAGCTGCCCCACCGTGCTGCCCCAGCGACTAATGTAGAAATATGGGGGAGACAATCCTCATAGTAACACAAGTGATCGGAGCAGAATCAGGCCATTCGGCCCATGGAATCAATCATGGCTGACCTATCCCTCCCTCCTAAGCCTGAGGACTCTCTCAAACTTCTACAGGTGCACAGTAGAGAGCATGCTGACCGGTTGCATCGTGGCTTGGTTCGGCAACTTGAGCGTTATGCAGAGGAACAGACTACAAAAAGTAGTAAACACTGCCCAGTCCATCATCGGCTCTGACCTTCCTTCCATCGAGGGGATTTATCGCAGTCGCTGCCTCAAAAAGGCTGGCAGTATCATCAAAGACCCACACCATACTGGCCACACACTCATCTCCCTGCTACCTTCAGGTAGAAGGTACAGGAGCCTGAAGACTGCAATGACCAGGTTCAGGAATAGCTACTTCCCCACAGCCATCAGGCTATTAAACCTGGCTCAGACAAAACTCTGATTGTTAATAACCAATTATCTGTTATTTGCACTTTACCAGTTTATTTATTCATGTGTCTATATATTTATATTATGGTATATGGATACACTGATCTGTTCTGTAGTAAATGCCTACTATGTTCTGTTGTGCTGAAGCAAAGCAAGAATTTCATTGTCCTATCAGGGACACATGACAATAAAACACACTTGACTCTTGATACTCTGGGCTTGTACACTCTGGAGTTTAGAAGGATGAGAGGAGATCTCATTGAAACATTTAAGATTATTAAGGGCTTGGACACGCTAGAGGCAGGAAACATGTTCCCGATGTTGGGGGACTCCAGAACCGGGGGCCACACACAGTTTAAGAATAAGGGGTAAGCCATTTAGAACGGAGACGAGGAAACACTTTCTCTCACAGTGAGTGGTGAGTCTGTGGAATTCTCTGCCTCAGAGGGCGGTGGAGGCCGGTTCTCTGGATACTTTCAAGGGAGAGCTAGACAGGGCTCTTAAAGATAGCGGAGTCAGGGGATATGGGGAGAAGGCAGGAACGGGGTACTGATTGGGGATGATCAGCCATGATCACATTGAATGGTGGTGCTGGCTCGACGGGCCGAATGGCCTACTCCTGCACCTGTTGTCCATTGAAGGTAGAGAAAAGTGCTGGAGAAACTCAGCGGGTGCAGCAGCTTCTATGGAGTGAAGGAAATAGGCAACGTTTCGGGCCGAAACCCTGAAGGAAATAAGCAACGGTGTTTAAGAAGGAACTGCAGATGCTGGAAAATCGAAGGTAGACAAAAGTGCTGGAGGAACTCAGCGGGTGCAGCAGCATCTATGGAGTGAAGGAAATAGGCAACGTTTCGGGCCGAAACCCTTCCGGGTTTCAGCCCGAAACGTTGCCTATTTCCTTCAGGGTTTCGGCCCCGAAACGTTGCCTATTTCCTTCGCTCCATAGATGCTGCTGCACCCGCTGAGTTCCTCCAGCACTTTTGTCTACCTTCGATTTTCCAGCATCTGCAGTTCCTTCTTAAACACCTATTGTGTGTTGACTCTTAACCCCATTCTCCTGCCTTCTCCTCACAAGCCCCCGAAAGCCTCTGCTACACGGCACGGCGATGTTTACAGCTATTATTTCCCTCGGTATTATCGAGGCAGAGGCTGCCAAAGTGCCCATTTAGGTCGCCAGAGGATGACTTAACATTCCCACACTGCTCATCACCGCGAATACTAGCGGCTGGGATCATCGCCGGGCGAGTTGCTAAATGTTTGCCGATGTACTTGGTCATGTTACATAGAAACACGGAAAATAGGTGCAGGAGTAGAGGCCATTTGGCCCTTCGAGCCTGCACCGCCATTCAATATGATCATGGCTGATCATCCAACTCAGTATCCTGTACCTGCCTTCTCTCCATACCCCCCTGGTCCCTTTAGCCACAAGGGCCACATCTAACTCCCTCTTAAATATAGCCAATGAACTGTGTGGCCTCAACTACCTTCTGTATAACCATATAACCATATAACAATTACAGCACGGAAACAGGCCATCTCGGCCCTACAAGTCCGTGCCGAACAAATTTTTTTTCCCCTTAGTCCCACCTGCCTGCACTCGTACCATAACCCTCCATTCCCTTCTCATCCATATGCCTATCCAATTTATTTTTAAATGATACCAATGAACCTGCCTCCACCACTTCCACTGGGAGCTCATTCCACACCGCTACCACTCTCTGCGTAAAGAAGTTCCCCCTCATATTACCCCTAAACTTCTGTCCCTTAATTCTGTGGCAGAGAATTCCAGAGATTCACCACTCTCTGTGCGAAAAATGTTTTTCTCATCTCGGTCCTAAAAGATTTCCCCCCTTATCCTTAAACTGTGTGACCCCTTGTCCTGGAACCACTTGGTTGACTTGCGACCTCTGGTCACAGGGATGGTGTTACATGCAAAAAATAAATACAGCGCTTGTAATTACAGCGCAAGCTTGCCGCAGATAATCCCTGCCGACCGACCACGTTACACTTGGACTCGATTGCTCAACAGTAGCTGAATAGCCCGCAACCACACAGCATCCTCGCCCCTGCTTGAATATCACAGCCCAGCACACACACACAAAACCACAATCTCCCCCTTCATTCCAGCCCAGGTTACGTGCAAAATACGCAGAACACTGCAGAATAATCACCTTCAGCTGAGCAACTTTTTTTTTCCCCCACTGTTCACAAGACCATCATGTGCGGCACTTTTTATTAATTTACATCCTGGGCCACATAGTGCATTAATAGCTTTCGGTTTTTTCCCCAGCCATTTCACAGCAAACCACGATGTCACACAGTGAACACACAGCAGCAGCAGCAGCAGCAGCAGCAGCAGCAGGAGCAGCAGCAGCAGAGGATGCTCAGAATGCCGCTGCTTTAGAGAGGTGATGGGCCACAGTGGAGAAGCTCAATGATCAAGCAAGCCGCACACACACCACACACACACACACACACACACACACACACACACACACACACACACACACACACACACACACTCACACACACACACACTCTCACACACACACACACACTCACACACACTCACACACACACACACTCACACACACACACACTCGCACACACACACACTCACACACACACTCACACTCACACACACTCACACACACACACACACACACACACACACACACACACACACACACACACACACACACACACACACACACACACACACACACTCACACTCACACACACTCACACACACACACACACACACACTCACACACACTCACACACACACACACACGCACACACACACTCACACACACTCACACACACACACTCACACACACACACACACACACACACACACACACACACACACACTCACACACACACACACACACACACACACACACACACCCACACACACACTCACACTCACACACACTCACACACACACACTCACACACACACACACACACACACACACACACACACACACACACTCACACACACACTCACACACACACTACGGTACAAAGTACTACTGACCCTTCTGCTGCTTGAAGGACTGAATGGACCTGGAGTGATGCACCATCTTCGTTCCGCCTCAGTGCTGGGTCGTTGCAGAGAGAAACCAAGGTTGCACGGGTCCACACACCTCCTCCACCGAGCGGCCGGCTCCTCTCTCAACCCAGCGTTGATTTGAGCAGCTGACACACACACAGGGGCTTCTGAAGCACTGCGCAACCCGACACTGCTTTATGGAGCTCTTTGCTCAACAACTTCTCTCTCCGCAGTTGCCATAGTGACGGAGCGGGTGGCCGAGAGACACTGCCAGTCCACAGACAACCCCCCCCCCTCCCTCCCTCCCCCTCCCTCCCCCCCCCTCTCTCCTTCTCTCCCTCTCCCCCCACCTCCCTCTCTCTCCTTCTCTCCTTCTCTCCATCTCTCCCTCTCTCTCCCTCACTCCGTCTCTCTCCTTCTCTCCTTCTCTCCATCTCTCCCTCTCTTTCTCTCTCTCCTTCCCCCTCTCCATCTCTCCCTCGTTCCTCTCCCTCTCTCTCCCTTTTTCTCCCTCCCTCCTTCCCTCCCTCCCCCCTCTACATCACTCCTTCTCTCTCTCTCCCTCCACATTTTCTCCTTCTCTCTCCTTCCCTCCCTCTGCCTCCATCCCTATCTCTCCCTCCCCCCCTCCCTCCCCCTCTCCCTCCCCCTCTCCCTCCCCCTCTGTTTCTCTCCTTCTCCTTTTCCCCTCCCTTTCTCCCTCCCTCCCTCCCTCCCTCCATCGCTTCAAATTTTTAAAATTCGCTCTCCTCCTCCTCTCTCCCTCCCTCCCTCCATCCCTCTCTCTCTCTCCCTCTCCATCTCTCCTCCTCTCTCTCCCTAACACACACGCCAAACAGTCTCCCATTGAAACCCCCCACAACATTAAGACACATCATGGTGTACACTTGAACACTTCTGCACAATTTTACAAAGCTTGCAGAATATAACATTTGCAAATGAAGTTATAAATGATGCATCTGGGATTAGTTTAACTATTTCACAGGCAACTTTAGATTTTAAAACATTAGAATCCGCAATCACATCAGGGACAGAGACTACTTTCATTTGTAATTGTATCTGATATTGCTGGTGCAATGTCGATAAGGGGCAGTCTTGTAATCAATAAATAGTTATTGGCTGTGTCATAGTTACAGCGTGGAAACAGGCCCTTCGGCCCACCGTGTCCGCGCCGACCAGCGATCCCCGTACACTATCACTATCCTACACACACTAGGGACAATGTTTATATTTACACCAAGCCAATTAACCTACAAACCTGTATGTCTTTGGAGTGTGGGAGGAAACTGAAGATCTTGGAGAAAACCCACGCAGGTCACGGGGAGAACGTGCAAACTCCGTACAGACAGCGCCCATGGTCAGGATCGAACCCGGGTCTCCGGCGCTGCATTCGCTGTAAGGCAGCAATTCTACCGCTCGTCCATCGAGAGCAGAGCCTGCTGACATACTGCATTACAGCATGGTATGGCAGCTGCACCATGGCAGACAGGGAGAGGCTTCAGAGGGTAACTAGGACAGCACAGAAGATCATTGGTTGCCCTCTCCCCTCCCTGATGGACATCTACACCTCCCGCTGCCTTAGCAGGGCAAAGAAGATCATCAAGGACAGCTCCCATCCTGCGTTTGGACTGTTCGACCTGCTGCCCTCTGGAAGGCGCTATAGGTGCATCAAATCTAGGACAAATAGACTCAGGAATAGTTGTTTTCCGAAAGTCATAACTACTCTTAATTCACACATGCACTGACTTCACAGCCCAACACCCGGACTTCCATCTATTCTATCCACGTACTGAAATTTGGAACTGTAATGTGTATTGTATCTGTAATTTTGAATATTAATTTTTTAAAAAAAATATTTAATATAATCTTTAAACATCTGCCTAAGAATACTACCTACTCATCCTTCACCATTTTGCCTTTATAGATATGTATATCGTGCCGCAGAATTGTGCACCTATTGTGCACCCCTCCCCCCCCCTCTCCCTTTTGTTTTGTTTTCTGTTTCTTGTTTTTTGTACTAAATTATATGTATGTACTGTGTACGAGCTGCTTTTAATCTCATTGTACATGTATAGTGACAATAAATGGCATATCTATATCTATATCTACATCTACCGCTGCGCCACCGTGGGGACCACGAGTTCTGACCCTGTCTTTGTACCTATTCACTTCAGCCAATTCTTGCCACACAGATTCCCAACACCTTCCCTTCAGTTCCATTTAGTGTACAGAAGACAGCATAGAATCAGGCCATTCGGCCCACTGAGTCCACACTGATCATTGATCACCCGTTCACACCTGTTCTGTGTTATTCTACTTTCACATCCACTCCCTGCTGTCTTGGGACAATGTGGCCAACTACCAACTTAAAACCCGCACGTACATCGTTCATCTACCATGGATCACAGCAGCCCACAAAACAAGGCAGAAAAACACACAGAGTGCTGGAGTAACTCAGCGGGTCAGGCAGCATCTGTGGAGAACATGGATAGGTGACGTTTCACAGAGTGCTGGAGTAACTCAGTGGGTCAGGCAGCATCTGTGGAGAACGTGGATAGGTGACGTTTCAGGTCAGGAGTCCTCTTGAGAAATCACCATCAGAAGAAGCTACATGGAACTGCAGATGCTGCTTTATAACAAAATAGACGCAAGGTGCTGGAGTAACTCAGAGGGTCAGGAAGCATCTCTGGAAGACATGGAACTTTCAGCACTTGGTGTCTGTTTGCGATTCTGCCTGACCCGCTGAGTTACTCCAGCACTCTGTGAAACGTCACCTATCCATGCAACCGCAAGAAATGCAACACCTGTCCCTTCACCTCCCCCCTCGACTCCATTCAAGGTCCCAAGCAGTCGTTCCAGATGCGACAAAGGTTCACCTGTATCTCCTCCAACCTCATCTACTGCATCCGCTGCTCTAGGTGTCAGCTGATCTACATCGGGGAGACTAAGCGTAGGTTGGGCGATCGTTTCGCCGAACACCTCCGCTCAGTCCGCAATAACCAACCTGAACTCCCGGTGGCTCAGCACTTCAACTCCCCCTCCCGTTCCCAATCCGACCTCTCTGTCCTGGGTCTCCTCCATTGCCAGAGTGAGCAACACCGGAAATTGGAGGAACAGCACCTCATTTTACGCCTGGGTTGCTTGCGTCCGGATGGCATGAATGTTGAATTCTCCCAATTTTGATAACCCTTGCTGTCTCCTCCCCTTCCTTAACCCTCGAGTTGTCTCCTCCCATCCCCCCGCCCTCGGGCTCCTCCTCCTCCCCTTTTTCCTTCCTTCTCCCCCCCACCCCCCATCAGTCTGAAGAAGGGTTTCGGCCCGAAACGTCACCTATTTCCTTCGCTCCATAGATGCTGCCTGACCCGCTGAGTTACTCCAGCATTTTGAGACCCTCGGACTATATTTAATCAGGCTTTATTGGACTTTATCTTGCACTAAACATTATTCCCTTTACCCTGTACCTGCACATTTATATTGTCATTCCGCTGACTGGACACCACGGAACAAAAGGCTTTTCACTGTACCTCGGCACACATGACAATAAACACAACTCACCACTTTGTGTCCTCATCTCTACAGAAGAGGGCCTCTCTGTAAGACTCCAGCTTCAATCAAAAAGGTTTATATTTCCCATCTGTTAGTGTTATTTTATGCTCGATAACAGGCAATATTATTTAATTTAATTTCACACCAATTAACAAGCTAATTATTCGTACAGAACCAAGGTTTAAAATCCGTGTCCAATCCTGTTGTTCTACTGCAGAGTAACTGGCTTTGTAACTATCCAGCTAGGGCCGGTCACGGTGGTGCAGCGGTAGAGTTACCGCATCACAGCGCCGGAGACCCGGGTTCGATCCTGACCACGGGTGCTGTCTGTACGGAGTTTGCACGTTCTCCCCGTGACCTGCGTGGATTTTCTCCGGGATCTTCGGTTTCCTCCCACACTCCAAAGACGTACAGGTTTGTAAGTTAATTGGCTTGGTGTAAATGTAAATTGTCCCTAGTGGGTGTGGGATAGTGACAGTGTGCGGGGATCGCTGGTCGGCGCGGACCCGGTGGGCTGAAGGGCCTGTTTCCTCGCTGTATCTCTAAAGTAAACTCAACTGAGCTAGAGTAAGAATCAATTGAATCAGGGGGTCATTGTACCACAGAAGGTCATTCAGTATATTGGGTCCATGCCAACCCATAACGGAGAATTCTCTCATCAGCCCCATCCCCCAGCTAACTCTTTGCCCAAAACTCGGCCAAATTCATGGGAAGATACTTCTAGGAACACAACACAGGTGTGGTCTCACTAGGGCCCTGTACAACTGCAGAACACAATACAACATGCTATGAGAATGCAGGGTAACTTGGACTGGTTGCGCGAGTGGGCAGATGCATGGCAGATGCAGTTTAATGTGGATCAATGTGAGGTTATCCACTTTGGTAGCAAAAACAGGACGGGACATTATTATCTAAATGGTACACAAAAATGCTGGAGAAACTCAGCAGCATCTATGGAGCGAAGAAAATAGGCAACGTTTCGGGCCGAAACCCTTCTTCAGACTGAACTGATCTAAATGGTGTCAAGTTGGGAAAAGGGGAAGTACAACGGGATCTGGGGGTCCTTGTCCATCAGCCAATGAAAGTAAGCATGCAGGTACAGCAGGCAGTGAAGAAACCGAATGGCATGTTGGCCTTTATAATAAAAGGAGTTGAGTATCGGAGCAAAGAGGTCCTTCTGCAGTTGTACAGGGCCCTAGTGAGACCACACCTGGAGTATTGTGTGCAGTTTTGGTCCCCTAATTTGAGGAAGGACATTCTTGCTATTGAGGGAGCCCAGCGTAGGTTTACAAGGTTAATTCAGAGATGGCGGGACTGTCATATGCTGAGAGAATGGAGCGGCTGAGCTTGTACACTCTGGAGTTTAGAAGGATGAGAGGGGATCTCATTGAAATAGATGAGATTATTATGGAATTGGACACGCTAGAGACACGAAACATGCTCCCGATGTTGGGGGAGTCCAGAACCAGGGGCCACAGTTTAAGAATAAGGGGTAAGCCATTTAGAACGGAGCCGAGGTAAAACTTTTTCACCCAGAGAGTTGTGAGTCTGTGGAATTCTTTGCCTCAGAGGGTGGTGGAGGCCGATTCTCTGGATGCTTTCAAGAGAAAGTTAGATAGAGCTCTTAAAGATATCGTAGTCAGGGGATATGGGTAGACGGCAGGAACGGGGATACTGATTGGGGATGATCACATTGAATGGCGGTGCTGGCTCGAAGGGCCGAATGGCCTACTCCTGCACCTATTGTCTATTGTATATATGGGGAGAAGGCAGGAACGGGGTACTGATTGGAGATGATCAGCCGTGATCACATTGAATGGCGGTGCTGGCTCGAAGGGCCGAATGGCCTACTCCTGCACCTACTGTCTATTGTCTATAGCTCAGACCCTCGAGTCCTCATAAATCTTCCCTGCACCCTCCTCAACTTGACAACATCTTTCCTGCAACATGGCACCCAGAACTGAACACAATACAGTGAAAGCGGCCTCACCAAAGTCTTATGTAACTGCGACATGACCTCCCAACGTCTACACTCAACACACTGACTGATGAAGTAGCCAAAGTCGAGATGGTGGAAACCTTCAAATTCCTCGGAGTGAATATCACCAACAATTTCTCCTGGGCCCCCCATAGCGTAGCCACGACCAGGTTGGCACGCCAACACTTCGACTCCCCTACAATGCCCAAGAGGTTTGGCACGTCCCCTACAAACTCTCACCAACTTCTGCCTGGGTTTTCTCCGAGATCTTCCGTTTCCTCCCACAATCCAAAGACGTGCAGGTTTGTAGGCTAATTGGCTTGGTGTGAATGTAAAATTGTCTCTAGTGGGTGTGGGATAGTGACAGTGTGCGGGGATCGCTGGTCGGTGTGGACTTGGAGGGCTGAAGGGCCTGTTTCCGTGGTGTATCTCCCAACTAAAGATGAACTAATCCATGTGGGACTGAGTGAGCTGAAAGAGTACAGGATCCTTCATCAGACATGGGGCAGCATGGGCAAATTGGGCCAAAGGGCCCTTTTCCAAGCTATACCACTCTAACAAGGGTCCTGACCCGAAACGTCACCTATCCATGTTCTCCGCAGATGCTGCCTGACCCGCTGAGTTCAGCGGGTCAGGCAGCATATGTGGAGAACATGGATAGGTGACGTTTCACAGAGTGCTGGAGTTATGCCCCTGTTAGGAAACCTGAATGGAAACCTCTGGAGACTTTGTGCCCCACCCAAGGTTTCCATGCAGCTCCCGGAGGTTTTTGTCAATCTCCCTACCTGCTTCCACTACCTGCAACCTCCGGCAACCACCTGCAACCTCCGGGAACCGCACGGAAACCTTGGGTGGGGCGCAAAGTCTCCAGAGGTTTCCGTTCAGGTTTCCTAAGTGGGACAGGGAGGGGCTTTACTCTAGCACTCTGTGAAACGTCACCTATCCATGTTCTCCACAGATGCTGCCTGACCCGCTGAGTTACTCCAGCACTCTGTGTCTATCTCAGGCTGGGACCCTTCTCCAGACTTTCAGAACAGATTCTCAGAGGCTAAACAGATAGTCTTCAGTTTTTCAGCAGCGGCTACAGATTGATGCCATTTGCAGGAACAGCAACACAAGGCTTTATGGCCATAATTATTTGCTGAACTGACATTCTTTAATTGATCAAGTTGATAATTTACAAAGTCCATCTGAAGTCAGAGCGCATCTCAGCACAAAATGCAGGGAGCCACGGTGATGAATTGGCCCAGGCTGCTTGGCAGAAACCATTACAAAAAAAAACATATTCCTTATTAAAAAAGCCACTTTGTAAATGAACTCATTGTTGAGGCCGCTGAGGGACTTGCTCCAATCTGCCCCCTTGTGTACAGCTTCCATATAACGATAACCATATCACAATTACAGCACGGAAACAGGCCATCTCGGCCCTACAAGTCCGTGCCGAACAACTTTTTTTCCCCTTAGTCCCACCTGCCTGCACTCATACCATAACCCTCCATTCCCTTCTCATCCATATGCCTATCCAATTTATTTTTAAATGATACCAACAAACCTGCCTCCACCACTTCCACTGGGAGCTCATTCCACACCGCTACCACTCTCTGAGTAAAGAAGTTCCCCCTCATATTACCCCTAAACTTCTGTCCCTTAATTCTGAAGTCATGTCCTCTTGTTTGAATCTTCCCTATTCTCAAAGGGAAAAGCTTGTCCACATCAACTCTGTCTATCCCTCTCATCATTTTAAAGACCTCTATCAAGTCCCCCCTTAACCTTCTGCGCTCCAGAGAATAAAGACCTAACTTATTAAACCTTTCTCTGTAACTTAGTTGCTGAAACCCAGGCAATATTCTAGTTCATACTGACAGGATTCACCACTGAAATACCATCCCCTGTATTCCACCCAAGCTGATGTTTAAAACAACAGCGGGCGACAGACAAGCCAAACACAACGGTGGGAATATAGTATTGGTCACAGAGTCATAGACAAATATATTACACAGAAAAATCAATGAGTTAATAACTCCGATACTGGTGGGGGGGAAAAGCAAAAACCTGATCCTTAGTTCATGAGTTCACAAGTTATGGGAGTAGAATTAGGCCATTCGGCCCATTGAGTCCACTCCGCCATTCGTTCACGGCCGATCTATCTTTCCCACCTAATCCCATTCTCCTGCCTTCTCCCCATAACCCCTGACACCCGTTCTAATCAAAAATCTCTGTCTTAAAAATATCCACTGACTTGGCCTCCACAGCCCTCAGTGGCAATGAGTTCCACAGATTCACCACCCTCTGACTAAAGAAATTCCTCCTCAACACCTTTCTAAAAGAGCGCCCTTTAATTCTGTGGCTGTGACCTCTAGTCCTGGACTCTCCCACCAGTGGAAACATCCTGTCCACATCCACTCTATATCCACATCCCCATCTTAGTGCCAGACTTCATAGGTTAATGGTGTATCACTTAACAAAGGTTTCAGGATGTGCCCATTTTTACAATGGCTGTATAACTTTGATTCCCACATTCTTACCGTGTGGGGCTTAGGTTAAACATGCTTCCACTATATAAGCCTTCTAGACCGCTAAGATCTGCTGAAACCAATCTGTTAGTGATTCCCAGAGTAAATACAAAACATGGGAAAGCAGGATTTAGTTACTATGCAACAAATAGCTGGAATAAACTTCCTGAAGATTTAAGACTTGCCTCAACTTTGGCCACTTTTAAAACAAGACTGAAAACTTTTATGTTTACTTTAGCTTTCAGCTAAATCTTAACTAACATTGCACTTTTAACTTTTGCACTTTTTATAATGCATTTTTAATTTTGCTTTTCTTTTCTTTTAGTTCTATTTTATTTCATTTTATTATTTCATTTTATTGTATGACATGTTTTTATGTGAAGCACTTTGAGTCTGCCTCGTGTATGAAATGTGCCATATAAATAAAGTTGCCTTGCCTTGCCTTGCCTTGCCTTAAACACTTCAATGACTAGGTAGAGTCCATAGTGTTTAAGAAAGAACTGCAGATACTGGAAACAAGGTGGACAAAAATGCTGGAGAAACTCAGCAGGCGAGGCAGCGTCTATGGAGCGAAGGAATAGGTGATGTTTCGGGTTGAGACCCTTCTTCAGGCTGATGTGGAGGTGCGGGAGGGGGGGAAGAAGAAAGGAAGATGCAGAGACAGTGGGCTGTGGGAGAGCTGGGAAGGGGAGGGGAAGGAGGGAGAAAGCAGGGACTACCTGAAATTGTTCATACCGCTAGGGTGTAGACTACCCAAGCTGAATCTGTAGGTGTTGCGTTTTCACACTTCTGTACTTTTTGCCCGATGGGAGAGGGGAGAGGAGGGAGTGGCTAGGATGCGATTGGTCCTTGATTGTGCTGCTGGCCTTGCCGAGGCAGGGTGAGGTATAAATGGAGTCAATGGAAGGGAGGTTGGTTTGTGCGATGGTCTGGGCTGCGTCCACAATTCACTGCAATTCCTTGCCGTCTTGGATGGAGCTGTTCCCAAACCAAGCTGTGAAGCCTCCCGATAAAATCATCTCCCACTGCCACTCACCATGTCTGTTCCCGCCCCTGTTGTGCATTGGAGTCAGGGAACCAACTGCATCCCACAGCCCACTGTCTCGGACTCTTCCTTTCTTCTTCCCCCATCCCCCACCCCACCCCGTCCCCACATCAGTCTGAAGAAGGGTCGCAACCCGAAAAGTCACCTATTCCTTCGCTCCATAGATGCTGCCTCACCCGCTGAGTTTCTCCAGCATTTGTATCTACCCTGACAGATAGTGTTCTGCTTCAGACAGTGAGGCGATGGTTGGTGGGGCCAGAATGCAGACAGATCCACTTCATTACAGGGCGTTTTGGCCGGCATGGTGCTGACCATGAGAAAGCTGGCTCTGCTGGTTCCAGGAGTCATTATCAATGTGTTGCTTTATAAGATGATTGCATTAATAAGAGAGCCACACAGTTCATAAATTAATCCTGAAGATGCAACGGTTTTATTCTACCACTTCATATAATGATTCCAATTACCACTTATTAATGGTGGCAGCGGGTGGAGCTGCTGCCCCACTGCGCCAGAGAGCCCGGCGGGTTCATTCCCAACCTCGGGTGGGTGTTGTCTGTCTGTCTGTGTGGAGTTTGCATGTTCTTCCCGTGACCGCACAGGTTCACTCCGGTTTCCTCCCACATCCCAAAGGCGTGCGGGTTTGCGGGTTGAGTGAAGGGGGACGTGTGGTGATCTTGTAGAGGCGTACAAAATAGTGAGAGGAATAGATCGGGTAGACACTCAGAGTCTTTTACCCAACGTAGGGGAATCGAGAACCAGAGGACATAGGTTTAAGGTGAGGGGGAAAGATTTAATAGGAACCTTAGTTTAGTTCTGTTTAGAGACACAGCACGGAAACAGGCCCTTCTGCCCACCGAGTCCGCACCGACCAATGATCCCCGCGCATTAATACTATCCTACACACACTAGGGACAATTTTACATTGCTACCAAGCCAATTAACCTACAAACCAACAAGCACAAGACCGGGACACACCTACAAACACGTGCGTCTTTGGAGCGTGGGAGGAACCCGAAGATCCCGGAGAAAACCCACGTGGTGACGGGGAGAACGTGCAAACTCCGTGCAGGCAGTCTGCGCTGCAAGCTCTGTAAGGCAGCAACTCTACCGCTGCGCCACCGTGTCGCACTCTAAAGTTATCATGAAGGGTCACTTGTTTAAGGATAAGGGGGAAATCTTTTAGGACCGAGAAGAGGAAAACATTTTTCACACAGAGAGTGGTGAATCTGTGGAATTCTCTGCCACAGAAGGTAGTTGAGGCCACAGTTCATTTGCTATATTAAAGAGGGAGTTAGATGTGGCCCTTGTGGCTAAAGGGATCAGGGGGTATGGAGAGAAGGCAGGTACAGGATACTGAGTTGGATGAACAGCCATGATCATATTGAATGACGGTGCAGGCTCGAAGGGCCGAATGGCCACTACTCCTGTACCTATTTTCTATGTTTCTATGTTATTTTACACAAAGGGTGGTGTGTGTACAGAACGAGCTGCCGGAAGAGGTAGTTGAGGCTGGGACAATCGCATCAGGTGGGACTAGTGTAGACGGGGCACGTTGGCCGGTGTGGGCAAGTTGGGCCGATGGGCCAGTTTCCACGCTGTATCACTCTATGTTTCGAAGTGCCAACAATGACAATGTAGGTGATGCATGGAAGAGTTCCCATTCTGTGTTGAGCAGAACTCGCAAGCTGATAGGAGAACAGATGGAATTTAAGTGTAGGAAGGAACTGCAGATGCTGGTTTGAGCCGAAGATAGACACAAAAAGCTGGAGTAACTCAGCGGGGCAGGCAGAATGAAGAAGGGTCTCGACCAGGAACATCACCCATTAGAGCGCGTGGAGGCCGGTTCAATGTTGGCATTGTTCGGCAATTTAGAAGGATGAGAGGGATTCTTATTGAAACATATAAGATTATTAAGGGTTTGGACACGCTAGAGGCAGGAAACATGTTCCCGATGTTGGGGGAGTCCAGAACCAGGGGCCACACAGTTTAAGAATAAGGGGTCAGCCATTTAGAACAGAGACGAGGAAACACTTTTTCACACAGAGAGTTGTGAGTCTGTGGAATTCTCTGCCTCAGAGGGCAGTGGAGGCCATTTCTCTGGATACTTTCAAGAGAGAGCTAGATAGGGCTCTTAAAGATAGCGGAGTCAGGGGATATGGGGAGAAGGCAGGAACGGGGGGGGGTACTGATTGGGGATGATCAGCCATGATCACATTGAATGGCGGTGCTGGCTCGAAGGGCCGAATGTCCTACTCCTGCACCTATTGTCTATTGTCTCCAGAGATGCTGCCTGTCCAGCATTTTCTTCAGATGGACATTAAGATGCTCGTCAGGTTACACAAAAAAGCTGGAGAAACTCAGCGGGTGCAGCAGCATCTATGGAGCGAAGGAAATAGGCAACGTTTCGGGCCGAAACCCTTCTTCAGACTGATCGGGGGCGGGGGTGGGTGGGGACAAGAAAGGGAAAAGGAGGAGTAGCCAGAAGGCTGGGGGATGGGAGGAGACAGCAGGGGAGCTGAGGAAGGGGAGGAGACAGCAAGGACTAACAAAATTGGGAGAATTCGATGTTCATGCCCCCGGGGTGCAGACTCCCCAAACGGAATATGAGGTGCTGTTCCTCCAATTTCCGGTGCTGCTCGCTGTGGCCATGGAGGAGACCCAGGACAGAGAGGTCGGAGGCGGAGTGGGAGGGGGAGTTGAAGTGCTGAGCCACCGGGAGGTCAGCTTGGTTATTGCGGACCGAGGGGAGGTGTTCGGCGAAACGATCGCCCAACCTCCGCTTGGTCTCACCGATATAGATCTGCTGACATCTAGAGCAGCGGACGCAATAGATGAGGTTGGAAGAGATGCAGGTAAACCTCTGTCGCACCTGGAACGATTGCTTGGGTCCTTGAACGGAGTCGAGGGGGGAGGTAAAGGGACAAGTGTTGCATCTCTTGCGGTTGCAAGGGAAAGAGCCCGGGGAGGGGGTGGACCGAGAGGGAAGGGAAGAATTGACAAGGGAGTCATGGAGGGAGCGGTCTTTGCGGAAGGCAGATATGGGGGGAGATGGGAAGATGTGGCGAGTAGTGGGGTCACGTTGGAGGTGGCGAAACTGACGGAGGATTACTTTTTGTATGTGACGGCTGGTGGGGTGAAAGGTGAGGACTAGGGGGACTCGGCCCTTGTTGCGAGTGCGGGGATGGGGAGAGAGAGCAGTGTTGCGGGGTATGGAGGAGACCCTGGTGCGAGCCTCATTTATGGTGGAGGAGGGGAACCCCCGTTCCCTGAATAGTGAGGACATTTCAGATGCCCTGGTGTGGAACGCCTCATCCGTGGAGCAGATGCGGGGTAGACGGAGGAATTGGGAGTAGGGGATGGAGTCCTTACAGGAAGCAGGGTGGGAAGAAGTGTAGTCCAGATGCTCGTCACATTGGCAGTGATTGTATGGAACGCTAAACCTTTTACATGTGACTCTGGCGAATGCTTCTGATGGGTTATACGCACGGTGTAACCGACCTAGAAAGGGAACAAATGTAAGACACCGCTTCGTAACTCAGAGCCAAGAATGAGGGCTTCACGGTGGCGCAGCGGTAGAGTTGCTGCCTCACAGCGCCAGAGACCCAGGTTCGATCCCGACCACGGGTGCTGTCTGTACGGAGTTTGTACGTTCCCCCCGTGACCTGCGTGGGTTTTCTCTGAGATCTTCGGTTTCCTCCCGCACTCCAGAGACGTACAGGTTTAAACTAAACTAAACTAAAAGGGAGGATATTTAGCTTAAAGGAAGTTCCAAACTGCTGAGGCCCACACATTGTAACGTAGACACATCGAAATGCAGATGAGAGAAAGCTCATAGCCATAGAGGTATAGAATATATATACAGCCTGGAAAAAGGCCCTTTGGCCCAACTTATTCCTGATGGCCAAGATGCCCTATCTACATTAAATGCAGGCAGGTCGGACCTGTTGGGCGGTGTGGGCAAGTTGGACCTGTTTCCATGCTGTATGACTCTATAAAAGTATAAAATGTTTGGTTTAGTTTAGTTTAAATCTTATATGAACTACCTGTACTGGTTCTGAGTCAGTCTGAACATCACACACCCCCTTGAGCCATTTGTTACACTTAGCTTAGATTTTTAGTTTAGAGATACAGCGCGGAAACAGGCCCTTTGGGTCACCGAGTCCGCGCCAAACCAGCGATCCCCGCACACTAACACTATCCTACACACAGTATACACGCCATTTATATCAAAGCCAATTATCCTGCAAACCTGCACGTCTTGGAGCGTGGGAGGAAACTGAAGATCTCTGAGAAAACCCACGCGGGTCACGGGGAGAACGTACAAACTCCGCACAGACAGCGCCTGTAGTCGGGATCGAACCTGGGTCTCTGACGCTGTGAGGCAGCAACTCTACCGCTGCACCACCGTGACGCCCAATAACTTAATTTCTGTTTCAGCTTTCAAACACGCGCACACACGCACACACACACGCACACACATGCACACACATACGCGCACACACATACGCCCACACACATGCACACACGCACACACAGACACGCACTCACACATACGCATGCACACACACACACGCATGCACCACCCACACACACACCATCCAACATTGTCGTACAAGAACATCTACACATTGTTAAGGATGGATATTTGCTTTACCCTGTTCATAATCGCAGCTCATCTTTAATTCATTGCCTGGGTAAAGAACTGATCTACAGGCTGCACTTTAAATGCAAACTCTTGCAAGAAATCTCAGTCTTGCAAACAAGATGCTTGTGAAATCAACTATGGGCAGATAATGACATTTCACAGCCTGCACGTTGCCACATCTATGAGTCACGCTGGAGACTGGAGCAGCACAATTATTCCATTCATCTTCAAACACCCAGTCCTGTGGACAGACAACTCTTTCCCTTGTATGTTAATTTGTTAACTTCGGTTTCCTCCCACACTCCAACGACAATGGGTCTCGACCCGAAACGTCGCCTATTCCTTCGCTCCATAGATGCTGCCTCACCCGCTGAGTTACTCCAGCATTTTTGTCTACCTTCGATTTTTCAAGCATCTGCAGTTCTTTCTTAAACAGGTTTGTAGATTAATTGGCTCGGTACAAATTGTGAACTGTCACTTGTGTGTGTGTGGGATAGTGCTAGTGTGCGGGGATCGCTGGTCGGCGCGGGCTCGGTGGGCCGAAGGGCCTGTTTCTGCGCTGTATCTCTAAACTAAACCATGAAGCAGGATTTTAATTTGACGCCAATAATTTGATTTCAGATTCAGATTCAGATTCAATTTTAATTGTCATTGTCAGTGTACAGTACAGAGACAACGAAATGCATTTAGCATCTCCCTGGAAGAGTGATATAGCAAACGATTTGAATAAATAATAATAAGTGTCCGGGGGGGGGTGGTGATTGGCAGTCACCGAGGTACGTTGTTGAGTAGAGATTTCTAGAGATGTAGAGATTTCTTTGACAATGCCATCCACATGCCAATATGCTGTATGAACCATTTTGAATGTGTATCCATTGAAGGAATGATGGTATTGAGGGTAATTTAGACTTTAGAGATACAGCGCGGAAACAGACCCTTCAGCCCATCGAGTCTGTGCCGGCCAGCGATCCCATCCAGACGCTCCGGTTTGTTCCCACACTCCAAAGACGTACAGTTCTGTAGGTTAATTAGCTTGGTATAAATGTACATTATGATATTATAAAGATATATTTATAAATGATTAGAACAGGTGTCAAGTGTTATCGGGAGAACGCAAGAAAATGTGATTAGGAGGCAGAGATCAGCCATGATTGAATGGCGGAGTGGACTCGATGGGCCGAATGGCCAAATTCTACCCCTATAACTTGTGAGCTTGTCGGTCGGCGCAGACTCGGTGCCCAAAGGGCCTGTTTCCGCGTTGTATCACTAAACTAAATTTGTGAGTGTTTCCAAATCAAGGCAGCGTGTGATTTGGAGAGAAGCCTGCATGTGGCGGTGTTCCCATTCTAGGTCGACCGATTGCCAGAAAATAAAAAGGTTTTAGTTTTAAACAGGTCTGGCTGTGGTTGATTACTGCGCAAACACCTCGACAGTGGTTAGGTCGTGCAGGCCGGAGTGAGTAGCGTAGAGTAGCGATTACATTTTGAAGTGGGCCTTTGTGACCAAGTTGAGGAGATCTTGTTACTCAACCCCATTTTTAAATGGCGTAACATCGGGAGCAGCGCGTGTGTTGGGCAGTAACATTCCAGTCCCTTATCATCCTTGGGCAAAGGGAATTTTGGTCGCAATGTTTATTGAAGTTTGTAGGGACCGTTATTTTGTCTTGTTTCATGGCAGTCGGTGCTCTGGGAATGGCGGGGGATTTGATGCCGTGACTTTGTGAATCTCCTTGTAAATTGCAATAAGTCTCAGCCCGATTCAGCGGAGCTCGAGGCTATCCCACCCGAGGGAAGTCAGCATATTATTCACGCTTGGTTTACGCTTGTAGTCATTAGGCACAAAGCGGGCTGCGCGGAGTTGTGCTTTCTCCAGGGCGATCTTGATGTTGTTGTTAGACAAAATTGCTGGAGAAACACAGCGGGTGTGGCTGCATCGATGGAATGAAGGAAATAGGCAACGTTTCGGCAATAGGCAAGTGTTTTTATTTTGTCATTTTTTGTTATTTTTAGTGTGTCTGAATGTATGTTTTAATGTTTCTTGGTATGTGGGGGTTGGTTGGGGTGGGGGTGGGTTGGGGAAATAGGGGGAACTTTTTCAGTCACTTTCCTCGAGGAAGATGCAACATTTTTCCATGTCGCATTTTCGCCCCCCACCTCTCCCCCCCCTCACGGACTAATGACTGGATTGCCGCGGCCTTTTTCAGACCGGAGACCAGCCCGGAGCTTCAGCAGCGGGCGCAGCACGGACTTACCAACCCGGAGCCTGCGATCGTTTGCCGAGGATCACCAGTGTTGGAGCTCCGAGGACTTTAACGCCGTGAAGCCGCGGTCTCCGGTAAGGAGCGGCCGATTCTGGGAACTCCAAGCCGCGGAGTGTGTTCCGATCCAACCCCACGCCGGAGATTCGATCTAACCATACGAGAGGGCCTGAACATCTGTAGCGGCGACTGCGGAGGGTTCAATGCCCCGACCGAACACGGGTGAACAAAGGAGGAAGTTGACTGAACTTTATTGCCTTCCATCACAGTGAGGAATGGGGATTCCACTGTGGTGGATGTTTATGTTAAACCCTATTGTGTATTGCGATCTTTTTACTCATATGGCTGTCTGCTAACTCAAATATCACTCAAGTACCTTAATTGGTGCATGTGACAATGCATGTGAACTTGACCTGTGAACTGTGTGGGTTTTCTCTGAGATAATAGACAGTAGACAATAGGTGCATGAGTAGGCCATTCAGCCCATCCGAGACAGCACCGCTCGAAAAGACGCATCACTGTCGAGGAAAGTGACTGAAACCAGTTTCCCCCAATTGCCCCCCCCCCCCCCACCCCCCCCCCCCCCACCCCCACCCCCCAAATCGGACATACGGAGAAGACGAAACATTGGAAAATTACATTTACACACACGATAAATAACAATAGGACATTTTCGGTTTCTCCCACAATCCAAAGACGTACAGGTTTGTAGGTGGATCGGCTAAAATTGTCCCCAGAGTGTGTAGGGCAGTGTTAGTGTGCGGGGATCGCTGGTCGGCACTGACTCGGTGGGCCGAAGGGCCTGTTTCCGCGCTGTATCTCTAAACTAAAGTAAACAAGATTTCCTATTGGACACACGGTTGAATTTGTCACAAGTGGATTTGTCGCTTAGAACCAGGCAGAGAAAGGACATTCTTGCTATTGAGGGAGTGCAGCGTAGGTTTACAAGGTTAATTCCCGGGATGGCGAGACTGACGTATGCTGAGAGAATGGAGCAGCTGGGCTTGTACACTCTGGAGTTTAGAAGGATGAGGGGAGATCTCATTGAAACATATAAGATTGTTAAGGGCTTGGACACGCTAGAGGCAGGAAACATGTTCCCGATGTTGGGGGAGTCCAGAACCAGGGGCCACAGTTTAAGAATAAAGAGTAAGCCATTTAGAACGGAGACGAGGAAACACTTTTTCTCACAGAGAGTGGTGAGTCTGTGGAATTCTCTGCCTCAGAGGGCGGTGGAGGCAGGTTCTCTGGATGCTTTCAAGAGAGAGCCAGATAGGGCTCTTAAAATAGCGGAGTCCGGGGATATGGGGAGAAGGCAGGAACGGGGTACTGATTGGGGATGATCAGCCATGATCACATTGAATGGTAGTGCTGGCTCGAAGGGCTGAATGGCCTACTCCTGCACCTATTGTCTATTGAGAGAAGTTACACACAGAGTTTTCATGAGGAGAACTTTAAATATCCTGCTATAAATCCTGAAAATGATTGGCAGACCTGTTAGAGCAGCAATATTTGTCCGGGGGAAATCTGTCAAATTAAGTTACAGTGGGAAACTGAGAGAAGTCACATCCCATTAATGTAGCTTCCAGCTACTGGGTGATTGAATAGTGAAAGGCTTGGATAGAGTGGATGTGGAGAGGATGTTTCCACTAGTGGGAGCATCTAGGACCGGGAAGGTCATAGTCTCAGAATTAAAGGCCGTTCCTTTAGCAAGGCGATGAGTAGGAAATTCTTCAGTCAGCGGGTGGTGAATCTGTGGAATTCTTTGCCACAGACGGCTGTGGAGGCCAAGTCAGTAGATATTTTTAAGGCAGAGATAGATAGATTCTTCATTAGTACAGGTGTCAGAGATTATGGGGAGAATGGGGTTAGGAGTGAGAGATAGATCAGCCATGTTTAAGGAGGAACTGCAGATGCTGGAAAATTGAAGGTAGACAAAAGTGCTGGAGAAACTCAGCGGGTGCAGCAGCATCTATGGAGCGAAGGAAATAGGTGACGTTTCGGGCCAAAACCCTTCTTCAGACTGATGTGTGGGGGTGGGGATGGGGGGAAGGGGGGAAGAAGAAAGGAAGGAAGAGGAGGAGCCAGTGGGCTGAGGGAGAGCTGAGAAGGGGAGGAGAAAGTGAGGGCTACCGGAAATTAGAGAAGTCAATGTTCATGCCGCTGGGGTGCAGACTGCCCAAGCGGAATATGAGGGGCTGCTCCTCCAATTTACGGTGGTGCTCACTCTGGCAATGGAGGAGGCCCAGGACAGGAAGGTCGGATTCGGAATGGGAGGGGGAGTTGAAGTGTTGAGCCACCGGGAGATCAGGTTGGTTATTGCGGACTGAGCGGAGGTGTTGGGCGAAGCGATCGCCAAGCCTACGCTTGGTCTCACCGATGTAGATCAGCCGACACCTAGAGCAGCGGATGCAGTAGATGAGGTTGGAGGAGGTGCAGGTGAACCTCTGCCGCATCTGGAACAACTGCTTGGGTCCTCGAATGGAGTCGAGGGGGGAGGTAGAGCGACAAGTGTAGCATTTCCTGCGGTTGTAAGGGAAAGTGCCTGGAGAGGGGGTGGGAAGGGACGAATTGACCAGGGAGTTACGGAGGGAGCGGTCTCTGGGGAAAGCAGACAGGGTATATCAGCCATGACTGAATGGCGGAGTAGACTTGATGGGCCGAATGGCTTAATTCTACTCCTATTCCCTATGAACTGATGACAATAACTTAGTGCGCGGAAAGACTGAAACGTAATAGCATTTTTGAAAAACTGCCCTTCACACATAAGAGGACGCTGGAGAAAATCAATTTGCCTTAACTATGAAAACGGGGAGAACATATTGTTCAGAGTCGATGGGAGGCAATTCCCCTGAAATGAAATTCATGTCACTTTCCACAAACATTCCAACTGCAAACATTTATAACGCTGAAGGCAATGAACAGCAAGGGTTTCCTGCAGATCGCAATCATTTAGATACATAGAACAATAGAAAATAGGAGTAGGCCATTCGGCCCTTCGAGCCAGCACCGCGGGGTGGGAGATTGCAACCTTCACGTGGCCCGCCCCGTTTCAAGGAATGCAATCAACCCGGCGTGCACAATCAAATAAGATCAAACAGAACAAGTTGTCCGAGAACTTTAGGCTGTGCACGCCGTACGCAAGAAGAAGTAGTCTGTGGAATTCTCTGCCTCAGAGGGCGGTGGAAGCCGGTTCGCTGGATGCTTTCAAGAGAGAGCTAGATAGGGCTCTTAAAGATAGCAGAGTCAGGGGATATGGGGAGAAGGCAGGAAACGGGGTACTGATTGGGGATGATCAGCCACGATCATATTGAATGGCGGTGCTGGCTCGAAGGGCCGAATGGCCTACTCCTGCACCTATTGTTTATTGTCTATTGTCTAAGAAGCCAGCGCCGCCATTCAATATGATCATGGCTGAAGATCTAAAATCAGTACCTCATTCCTGCTTTCCCCCCATATCACTTGATTCCATTGGCCCTGAGAGCTATATCTAACTTGTGAATGGAACAGTTTAGCTGCCAGAGGAGGTAGTTGAGGCTGGGACTATAACCATATAACTATATAACAATTTACAGCACGGAAACAGGCCATCTCGACCCTTCTAGTCCGTGCCGAACACGTATTCTCCCCTAGTCCCATCTACCTGCGCTCAGACCATAACCCTCCATTCCTTTCTCGTCCATATAACTATCCAATTTATTCTTAAATTATAAAAACGAACCTGCCTCCACCACCTTCACTGGAAGCTCATTCCACACCGCTACCACTCTCTGAGTAAAGAACTATCCCAACATTTAAGAAACAGTTGGACAGGCACATGGACAGGACTGGTTTGGAGGGTTACGGACCAAACGCAGGCAGGTGGGACTAGTGTAGCTGGGACATGCTGCTCGGTGCGGGCAAGTCGGGCCGAAGGGCCTGTTTCCACACTGTATCAGTCCATGACTCTGTTACTCTCTCTTGAAAACAGAAAACATCCAGAGAATTGGCCTCCACTACCTTTTTGTGGCAGAGAATTCCGCAGATTCACAACCCTCTGGGTGAAAAAGTTTTTCCTCATCTCAGTCCCAAATGGCAGACCCCTTATTCTTACATCTCACTGACCATAGAAATCACATCCCTTGCTTCATTAATACAGGCCTCCCATATATAATGAGAACAAGCCTGCTTTAAGTTTAAGAAGGAACTGCAGATGCTGGAAAATCGAAGGCACACAAAAAAAGCTGGTGAAACTCAGCGGGTGCAGCAGCATCTATGGAGTGAAGGAAATAGGCAACGTTTCGGGCCGAAACCCTTCCGGGTTTCGGCCCGAAACGTTGCCTATTTCCTTCCGGGTTTCGGCCCGAAACGTTACCTATTTCCTTCAGGGTTTCAGCCCAAAACGTTGCCTATTTCCTTCAGGATTTCAGCCCGAAACGTTGCCTATTTCCTTCCGGGTTTCGGCCCGAAACGTTGCCTATTTCCTTCCGGGTTTCAGCCCGAAACGTTACCTATTTCCTTCGCTCCATAGATGCTGCTGCACCCGCTGAGTTTCTCCCAGCTTTTTTGTGTACCTACTGCTTTAAGTTTAATTGAATACTCTTGAAGAAGACCAGAAGCGAGGAAACTGCACTCTTTAGTGTACACGTCACAGCACCACAACCTTCTGCAGGAATGTGTTCAGATACTGTACACCAGAGGGCAGACTTTGCCTTTATGAGACTGATAGAATTCTGCTTTAAACGACATTAGCTGACAAATTTAATTTAGTTGTAGATGCAATTTAGTTTTAGTTCAGCTTTACTTGTACTTTAGTTCAACTTCATAGAGACACAGCGCAGAAACAGGCCCTTCGGCCCACCGAGCCCGCGCTGACCAGCGATCCCCGCACACGAACACTGTCCTACGCACACACACACACACACACTAGGGACAATTTACAATCTTTACCAAAGCCAATTAACCTAAAGACTCGCATGTCTTTGGAGTGTGGGGAGGAAACAGGAGAAATCCCAGGGAGGAAGTACAAAGTCCGTACAGGCAGCACCCGTGGTCGGGATGGAACCCGGGTCTCCAGCGCTGTGAGGCAGCAACTCTACCGCTGCGCCACTGTGTCGCCCTAGTTATCGAGTGAAATAAATCTTTCGAGCGACGGTATCATGGCAAGTTAATAGTTGAACAAAAAAAAACCCATTTAAATCAGTTTTGTGTCTCATTTCATCCAGTTCCTGCAGAAAATAAGTTACAGAGATAGGTTGAATAAGTTAGGTCTTTATTCTCTGGAGCGCCGAAGGTTAAGGGGGGACCTGATAGATGTCTTTAAAATGATGAGAGGGATAGACAGAGTTGATGTGGACAAGCTTTTCCCTTTGAGAATAGGGAAGATTCAAACAAGAGGACATGACTTCAGAATTAAGGGACAGAAGTTTAGGGGTAATATGAGGGGGAACTTCTTTGCTCAGAGAGTGGTAGCGGTGTGGAATGAGCTTCCAGTGGAAGTGGTGGAGGCAGGTTCATTGGTATCATTTAAAAATAAATTGGATAGGCATATGGATGAGAAGGGAATGGAGGGTTATGGTATGAGTGCAGGCAGGTGGGACTAAGGGGAAAAAAATTTGTTCGGCACGGACTTGTAGGGCCGAGATGGCCTGTTTCCGTGCTGTAATTGTTATATGGTTGTTATATGGTAAATCTAAAACATCTTTAAAACAGCAACAGAAGGATCAACAGCTGTGACTACGCATCTTTAAACTGTGCAGCAAATCTAGTTCCCGTCAGACACTGTTGAAAACAGTTATTTATCATTTGCCGTCCGTGATTTAACGCGCACCATTCATTGATGACAAAAATCAATATAAGATGAGTGAGTGTGGAATATCCAGCATGGTGATGGGTGCGATCACATTACCCGAGGCAAGAATCACGTCTGCCACCAGTAAACATTCACAGCAACATTTCCTTCCATTTTTCAGTAAACGACATGAATGCATTTCGCTCCTCGCAGTTTTTTCCACTCTCACCTGGTCTGCAAACCGCACCCCGGCCACTCCCTCCTCTCCCCTCTCCCATCGGGCAAAAGGTACAGAAGTGTGAAAACAAACGCGCACACCTCCAGATTCAGCTTGGGCAGTTTACACCCCAGTATGAACATTGACTTCTCCAATTTCAGGTAGTCCCTGCTTTCTCCCTCCTTCCCCTCCCCTTCCCAGCTCTCCCACAGCCCACTGTCTCCGCCTCTTCCTTTCTTCTTCCCACCCCTCCCCCCTCACCCCCACAGAAGGATCTCAACCCAAAAACTCACCTATTCCTTCGCTCCATAGATGCTGCCTCACCCGCTGAGTTTCTCCAGCATTTTTGTCTACCTCCAGATTCAGGGACAGTTTCTTCCCAGCTGCTATCAGATAAGTGAATCATCCCACCACAACCAGAGAGCAGTCCTGAACTACTATCAACCTCATTGGTGACCCTCGGACTATCCTTGATCGGACTTTGCTGGCTTTACCTTGCACTAAACGTTATTCTATTTACCATGTATTTCTACACTGTAAATGGCTCGATTGTAATTACGTATTTTTTATCCACTGACTGGTCAGCGCGCAACACAGCCTTTCACTGTACCTCGGCAAGCATGACAATAAACCGAACTGTAAATTGTAAACTCGAGTTCACAGGAGTTTGGGATTCCAAGCATTTCATTAAGGTGTTCACTCAGAAGGCATTGGAGGCCTTCAAGAGAGAGTTAGATTTAGCTCCTAAGGCTAACGGAATCCAGGGATATGGGGAGAAAGCAGGAACGGGGTACTGATTTTGGATGATCAGCCATGATCATATTGAATGGCGATGCTGGCTCGATGGGCCGAATGGTCTACTCCTGTATTTTCTATGTTATTCGGTATTCGTGGAATTAAGTGCAAATTTGGGTCTAACCTCATCTGTTCTCAAGAACGCAATCAGGAGTAGAAATCTTGACGATTATCACAAGCCAACTCTTTCTTAAGAAACAGTTACTTAAATGGAATTCAGACTGAATGTGAATTTATTTTAGGAATATATCAAAATTAATAGAAATTATTTTTAAATAATGCAAGGAAGGGCCAGGAAGTGAGCAGGTGAGATCATCTCTGGCACCTCTCTGGCCACAAACTCTTTGAATCACTTCCCTCTGGAAGGCGACTCCGGACTGTCAAAGCTGCCACAGCCAGACATAAAAACTGTTCTTGGTTCTTGGTCCTCCAAAATATTCCAAATGGAATTTAAACTGGAGGAGGTGGAGGGAGATTTTATCCACGAGTAGTAGCTCTACTCAACAGCCAAAAATCTGTAGCCTCCTTTTGCTCTGGTATTTAATTTAATTCACATGTTTAATCAATAAGGATTTATTATTAATGTTTAATGTTTTATGTGTCATTTCTAACTGTCACTGTATGTCAAGTTGTCACTTTCAGACGGAGCACCAAGGCAAATTCCTTGTATGTGAATACTTGGCCAATAAACTTATTCTGACCATCTGAAGAAGGATTTAGGCCCAAAACTTTGTCTATTTCCTTCGCTCCATAGATGCTGCTGCACCCGCTGAGTTTCTCCAGCTTTTTTGTGTATCTTCGATTTTCCAGCATCTGCAGTTCCTTCTTAAAAACTTATTCATTCATTCATTCATTCAATATAAACAATGATACATATTCCTTCCTAAAGCCTTCTCTCTGATTCTTTCTTAGTTTTTTCCCTTTTCCACATAATGGAATAATCTTAAGACTATCTGAAAGGGGTCCTCTAAAGATGCTGCCTGACTCGCTGAGTTCCTCTGGCAAGACTCAAGACTCCCGTGTCTGCAGTTCCTTGCATCACTAACTGAATACTCTGGTTGTGTTAAGATAGTGTTAAGGGTCTGTCCCACTTAGGCGATTTTTTGGGGGTGGACCACATGTTGAAAAATCTTCGGCTACAGTGTCGACAATTTTGCCGTCGTTGGTGAATTCCATTCAAACTAGTCCCTGACAGTCGCCTAAACAATCGCCTAATTGGTCAGTGTGGACTCAGTGGGCCAAAGGGCCTGTTTCCACGCTGTATATCTAGAACTAAACACTAAAATAAAAAAATTTGTGTATAAAGTAACATCCAGTGTAAGCTGCAGTAATCCATTAGCCACCACATACAAAATCACAGCCATTGTAGCTATTCCACTGATTCACCGTGGAATTCAATGCACAGGTAATTATAAACCAGACACATCTCTGTGTATATTTCTCACCACACTGCAGACGCTTCAGATGTTGTAGGCATTTGTCAAAATTACATTTTGATGATAATTTAAGCTATAGTGCGATCAACACAGCAAGGAGTGCTTTGTCGGCATACTTATCGAGACCATCGGAACATCAAGTTCTGGGATCAGACCCTTTGACTTGTAGATACATGAAGGGCATCTTTAATGCTAAACTTCCCAGACCAAGATATACGGAAATCTGGAATATGAGGGATGTACTGTCACTACTTAGGGATTGGGATCCCATCTCAAATTTGTCGTTAGATGAAAGTAGTCAAGTTAATGGCTTTAGTATCAGCTTAAAGAGTACAAACATTACACACGTTAAGGATAGACAGAATGGGAATGAAAACAGAGGAAATTACATTCTATGTCTATGATCTGCTAAAACAGAGCAGACCAGGAGTCTCGGGGTGTAAATTGATTTTCAGCATATCCTGCAGATCGAAGACTTTGTGTAGTTACATATTTAAAATACTACATTGAGACCACCAAACATCTTAGAGGTGTAGAATCTGGATTATACATCAGCCATAAAAAGCCACACAAAAAAGTGACAACACAAACAATTTCAAGATGGCTGAAGAAGGTGCTATTGGATGCAGGAATTGATACTGACAAATTTAAACCTCATTCCACCAGGGCAGCGGCAACATTAGCGGCCAAGGATTTGGACGTTCCAATAGACCATATCCTTGCGGCTGCAGGTTGGGAAAATGAAAGGATGTTGAACAAATATTATCACAAAGAAATTGCAGACCCTGGTGTATTTGGTGGTACTGTTTTGAATTCAGTATTAAATGTCTCTAGAGATTAAAATGGGACACATAATGTTTTAACATAAAACAAACCATTAATTAATTAAACAAGTATGATGGTTTGCATGTCATTGACTGTTTTTCACTCATAGAGTCAAGCAAAATGCAGTGATACACCGGAACCCAATCTACAGCCTGAAATCACAGAGCTTTAAAATCTTCACGTAGTCACTCACGTGACTCCGAAGTAAAATAGTAAGATTAAACGAGAACTTACCAGTTTGAAGGTAAGTTAAGTTTGTATCACGTAGCTTACTATTATGCTTCGGAGTATATCATCTGTGATTTCACACCGCTGCTTTGAAGGTTGACGCGCGTGCGCCTGGACGGCCTTCTTCACGTAGTCCCTCGATGCAACTCCTCATAAAATAAAGATCAAACTTCAAACTGGTAAGTTCTCGTTTAATCTTACTATTTTACTTCGGAGTCACGTGAGTGACTACGTGAAGATTTTAAAGCTGTGTGATTTCAGGCTGTAGATTGGGTCCCGGAGTATCACTGCATTTTGCTTGACTCTATGAGTGAAAAACAGTCAATAACATGGGACACAGGACAATAAACCCTCTTGAAGAACTCCCTTCCATTGACTCCATCTACACCTCACGCTGCCTCGGGAAGGCCAGCAGCATCATCAAGGACCAGCCTCACTTCCTCTTCTAGGGACAGAAGCGTGAAATAGGATCAATATTGATCTAAAGCGATAACGTTTCGTGGCACGCAATCAAACCCCTTCGTGCATCAATTCCATGCGACACCAAACCTCTTTAATGGAGGCAAAACATGCTGGAGTAACTCAGCGGGACAGGCAGTATCTCTGGAGAGAAGGAACGGGTGACAAAGTCTGAAGAAGGGTCTCGACCCGAAACGTCACCCGTTTCTTCTCTCCAGAGATGCTGCCTGCCCCGCTGAGTTACTCCAGCTTTTTGTGTCGGTCTTCGGTTTAAACCGGCATCTGCAGTTCCTACCTACACGTTCTTTGTTTAACGTGCGTTTGGCCCCTACCTGTTTCCCAGTCCTTCAACATTTCTGGGCTGGCTGATGAAGACGATGATGAGAACGTGAAAGGCAACGTGTCTGTCGGCTGCAGAAGAGAATCATCACCATGACTGAGATCTTGACCTTCCAGCCAGAGTGAGAGAAATTCATCCTTTAGAGGCCCCTCTAAACATGGCAGAGCTTCCTCCACAATCTCCAATCCTTAAAGACAAATCAGTAACAAAAGGAGAGATGAAGATGGTGCTTTGCAAGTTCCACGGTTATTTTCATAAAGTATAGGAGCTCAATTAGGCCATTCGGCCCATCAAATCTACTCCGACATTCAATCATGGCTGATCTATCTCTCCCTCCTAACCCCATTCTCCTGCCTTCTCCCCGTAACCTCTGACACTCGTACTAGTCACGAATGTATCTATCTCTGCCTTAAAAATATCCACTGACTTGGCCTCCACAGACTTCTGTGGCAAAGAATTCCACAGATTCACCACCATCTGATGAAAGAAATCCCCCCTAATCTCCTTCCCAAAGGAACATCCTTTAATTCTGAGGCTGTGACCTCTAGTCTGAGAATCTCCCACTAGTCCCACAAAGGACTAGGCTTGTATTGAAAGGCTTGTATTCACTGGAGTTTAGAAAGATGAGGGGATATCTTATAGAAACATATAAAGTTATAAAAGGACTGGACAAGCTAGATGCAGGAAAAATGTTTCCAATGTTGGGCGAGTCCAGAACCAGGGGCCACACAGTCTTAGAATAAAGGGGAGGTCATTTAAGACTGAGGTGAGAAAAAACTTTTTCACTCAGAGAGTTGTGAATTTGTTGAATTCCCTGCCACAGAGGCCAAGTCACTAGATGGATTTAAGAGAGAGTTAGATAGAGCTCTAGGGGCTGGTGGAGTCAAGGGATATGGGGAGAAGGCAGGCACGGGTTATTGATTGGGGACGATCAGCCATGATCACAATGAATGGTGGTGCTGACTTGAAGGGCCGAATGGCCTCCTCCTGCACCTATTTTCTATGTCTCTATGTTTCTAGTGGAAACATCCTCTCCACATCCACTAGATCCAGGTCTTTCATTATTCCGTATGTTTTAATGAATTTTCTCCTCATTCTTCTAAACATGCCCAGTGCTGTCAAACGCCCATCAGATGTTAACCTGCTAATTCCTGGGATATTTGGTTGAGCCACATGTCCATAACTAAATCCTAAATGTCAATGTCAAAGTTACACACCTCAGTTAATGTGAAGGACTCAATACTGTATTTTGTTTATTTTGGCTATTTTATGTCAACAAAATAGAGAGAGTACAGAGGAGATTTACTAGAATGTTGCCTGGGTTTCAGCAACTAAGTTACAGAGAAAGGTTGAACAAGTTAGGGCTTTATTCTTTGGAGCGCAGAAGGTTAAGGGGGGACTTGATAGAGGTTTTTAAAATGATGAGAGGGATAGACAGAGTTGACGTGGAAAAGCTTTTCCCACTGAGAGTAGGGAAGATTCAAACAAGAGGACATGACATGAGAATTAAGGGATTGAAGTTTAGGGGTAACATGAGGGGGAACTTCTTTACTCAGAGAGTGGTAGCTGTGTGGAATGAGCTTCCAGTGAAGGTGGTGGAGGCAGGTTCGTTTTTATCATTTAAAAATAAATTGGATAGTTATATGGATGGGAAGGGAATGGAAGGTTATGGTCTGAGCGCAGGTATATGGGACTAGGGGAGATTATGTGTTCGGCACGGACTAGAAGGGTGGAGATGGCATGTTTCCGTGCTGTAATTGTTATATGGTTATATGGTTATATGTATTGATAACATTGCAAGATTAGAGAGGTTCAAATGGTATCAAGCAACTGAACCATCCTCTCCCCAACTTGAGTGCCATCCTAACCTCCCATCTACCTCAATGGGGATCCTCGGACTATCTTATCCAGGACTATATCTGAGGAAGGATGTGCTGGCTCAGGAGAAGGTCCAGAGGAGGTTTACAAGAATGATCCCAGGAATGAGTGGGTTAACATATGATGAGCGTTTGTCGGCACTGGGCCTGCACTCGCTGGAGTTTAGAAGGTTGAGGGGGAGACCTCATTAAAACCTTACAGAATAGTGAAAGGCCTGGATAGAGGGGATGTGGAGATGATGTTTCCACAAGTGGGAGAGTCCAGGTCATAGCCTCAGACTAAAGGGCATTCTTTTTAAAAGGAAAATAAGAATTTATTTAGTCAGAGACAATAGACAATAGGTGCAGGAGTAGGCCCTTCAGCCCTTCGAGCCAGCACTGCCATTCAATGTGATCATGGCTGATCATCCACAATCAGTACCCCGTTCCTGCTTTCCCCCTATATCCCTTGACTCCGCTATCATTAAGAGCTCTATCTGACCCTCTCTTGAAAGCATCCAGAGAATTGGCCTCCACTGCCTGCTGAGGCAGAGAATTCCACAGACTCACAACTCTCTGTGTGAAAAAGTGTTTCCTCGTCTCCGTTCTAAATTGCCACCACCAAGATGGTGGTGAATCTGTGGAATTCTTAGCCACAGAAGGCTGTGGAGGCCAAGTCAGTGGATATTTTTAACGCAGAGATAGATAGATTCTTGATTAGTACGGGGGTCAGATGTTATGGGGAGAAGGCAGGAGAATGGGGTTGGGAGGGAGAGGTAGATCAGCCATGATTGAATGGCGGAGTAGACTTGATGGGCCAAAAGGCCTAATTCTGCTCCAATGATCTTATGAATGAGTGTGCAACATTTTAACAGGTTACTAAAGAGGGGTCTTACCAACATCGGCCTCTTCCCGTTCTGTATTCAACAATAACGTGCCATTTTCATTCTCTGTACAACTGCACGAAACATCCTGAACCCACACCTCCGACTCTGGAGGAAGAGCAGAGCAAAATGCGGAACTGGTTAGAGTTTAGAGATACAGGAACGAAACTGGCCCTTCAGCCCATCTAGTCCGCGCCGACCAGCGCATTAACACTGTCCTCAGTTCAGTTGAGTTTATTGTCACGTGTACCGAGCGCTTTTTGTCGCGGGCTAACCAGTCAGCGGAAAGACAATACGTGATTACAATCGAGCCGTTTACAGTGTACAGATACATAAGGGAATGCACGCCAAGAAGGGTCTCGACCCGAAACGTCACCCATTCCTTCTCTCCGGAGATGCTGCCTGTCCCGACTGAGTTACTCCAGTATTTTGTGTCAGTCTTAGGTTTAAACCAGCATCTGCAGTTCCTTCCGAAACACACACACACACATGTATGCACAGTTGCACAGCGGTAGAGTTGGTGCCTCAGACCCGGGTTCGATCCCGACCACGGGCGCTGTCTGTACGGAGTTTGCACGTTCTCCCCGTGACCTGCGTGGGTTTTCTCCAAGATCTTCGGTTTCCTCCCACACTCCAAAGACGTGCAGGTTTGTAGGTTCATTGGCTTGGTAAATGTAAAAATTGTCCCTAGTGGGTGTGTGTAGGATAGTGTTAGTGTGCGGGGATCGCTGGTCGGCATGGACCCAGTGGACCGAAAGGCCTGTTTCCGCGCTGTATCTTTAAACTGATATATGTGAGAGAGAGAGAGTGTGTGGGTGTGTGTGTGTGTGTGTGTGTGTGTGTGGGTGTGTGTGTGTGTGTGTGTGTGTGTGTGTGTGAGTGTGTGTGAGTGTGCGTGTGTGTGTGTGTGAGTGTGTGTGTGTGTACGTGTGTGTGTGTGTGAGTGCGAGTGCGAGTGTGTGTGCGTGTGTGTGTGTGTGTGTGTATGGGTGTATATATACTGTACACACACACGTACAAACAATAATGGTGTAATAATAACAATAACAGTCGATGTAGTTCCGAGCTTCAGAGTTACACAGTTCACAACTAGAGCCCACATATGAGGTTTATTAACGCAGGAAGAGCTGGCCTGAAGCCCAGGACAACAGGATCCCAGACTCCTACTCTGACAGCTGTAAGGGGTTCTTAAGTGATATACGTTTCATTAATGATAATTAAATTCAAAATTAGACTTTGGGGTGAAACTCAGAGTCTAAACACAACCAAAGTTTAAGCTGTGGGTGCAGGAAGGAACTGCAGATGCTGGTTTAAACCGGAGAAAGACACCGAGTGCTGGAGTAACTCAGTGGGGCAGGCAGCATCTGGCTTCACCCATAGCACTAATTTCTCAAATTAATATTTTTACTTTGTTCCTCCACCCCCCAATTTTTTTTCTCCATTTGTGAACATCTGTCAAAGATGAACTGGCAGGTAAAAAAAAAAATCTCTCTTAAAAAAAAAAGCTTAATTTACGAACTTTGGAACGATGAATGGATTCCTAAGATGCATTTTGCGTGTTTGAAAAGGGATCCATATATTACCTTGCAAAATGCTTCACGTAAGGCCATAAACCTTAGAAATACAAAATAAATAAACTGCCAGCATTTGACATTTACCAGATTTTTGAAATCCGAACTATTTGAAGGTTGGTCTGCTTTACGCCATTACTGGAGTATATTCACAAAGTATTGGTCTGGAGGTTCCTGCTCACCCTAGTTCATTTAGAAGATTGAGAGGGGATCTTATAGAAACTTACAAAATTCTTAACGGGTTGGACAGGCTAGATGCAGGAAGATTGTTCCCGATGTTGGGGAAGTCCAGGACAAGGGGTCACAGCTTAAGGATAAAGGGGAAATCCTTTAAAACCGAGATGAGAAGAACTTTTTTCACGCAGAGAGTGGTGAATCTCTGGAACTCTCTGCCGCAGAGGGTAGTCGAGGCCAGTTCATTGGCTATATTTAAGAGGGAGTTAGATGGGGGCCTTGTGGCTAAGGGGATCAGGGGGTATGGAGAGAAGGCAGGTACGGGATACTGAGTTGGATGATCAGCCATGATCATATTGAATGGCGGTGCAGGCTCGAAGGGCCAAATGGCCTACTCCTGCACCTAATTTCTATGTTTCTATGTTTCTATGTTTCTATGTTTCATGTACTAAGCTTCTGTTGGGACCATCAGTAGCATTTGCTCTTCGATCTTCAAAACAACTTGGTTGGGTACAACTGCAGGAAATGCTACACTTGTCGATTTACCTCCCCCCACGACTCCATCCAAGGGCCCAAGCAGTCTTTCCAGGTGCGGCAGAGGTTCACCTGCACCTCCTCCAACCTCATCTATTGCATCCGCTGCTCTAGGTGTCAGCTGCTCTACATCGGTGAGACCAAGCGCAGGCTTGGCGATCGCTTCGCCCAACACCTCCGCTCGGTTCGCAATAACCAACCCGATCTCCCGGTGGCCCAGCACTTCAACTCCCCCTCTCCCATTCCCAATCCAACCTTTCTGTCCTGGGCCTCCTCCATGGCCAGAGTGAGTCCCACCGTAAATTGGAGGAGCAGCACCTCATATTTCGCTTGGGTAGTTTACACCCCAGCGGTATGAACATTGACTTCTCCAATTTCAGGTAGTCCTTGCTTTCTCCCTCCTTCCCCTCCCCTCCCCAGCTCTCCCACAGCCCACTGTCTCCGCCTCTTCCTTTCTTCTTCCCACCCCCCCCCCCACATCAGTCTGAAGAAGGGTCTCGACAAAACGTCGCCTATTCCTTCGCTCCATAGATGCTGCCTCACCCGCTGAGTTTCTCCAGCATTTTTGTCTACCTTGGGTTCATTGCTTGGTAATCTCTGTGTGATGACCTGGGCTTGTTTAACCCCTAGGCAGCATTGTAGAGTTGTAGAATCCACTAAATCTCACGGCCGAACAAAACAGACAAGAGACACCAAGCTTTGCCAAACAACTTGTCTCTCGTTCATTCCAGAACATCATTTTAACAAAAAATCTCCGCATTACTCCACGTGCGCAGATAAGGCCAATTAGTGCGGCTGATCTCGGAATTGTTATTCACCTCTTGTATCTGCATCTTCACGTGAGGTCGCTGGCTCGCTGCCAGCGGTAACAAGCTGTACAAAAAGCCTCCTGGGCATGAAGTCATAGAATGACACAGCATGGAAACATGTCCCATCTACACTAGTCCCCCCTCCTGCCTGCGTTTGGTCCATATCCCTCCAAACTTGTTCGATCCATGTACTCAAGTTGGACTTGATTGCATTTATGTACAGTATTTCTGATCCTTTGCATTGCATACAAAGCAAAGCTCATAGACAATAGACAATAGGTGCAGGAGTAGGCCATTCGGCCCTTCGAGCCAGCACAGCCATTCAATGTGATCATGGCTGATCATCCCCAATCAGTACCTCGTTCCTGCCTTCTCCCCATATCCCCTGACTCCACTATCTTTAAGAGCCCTATCTAGCTCTCTCTTGAAAGTATATTTCATATAGTATAGTACAGTTTAGTTTAGAGAAACAGCATGGAAACAGGCCCTTCGGCCCACCGAGTCTGTGCCGACCATCGATCAACCATCCACACTAATTTTACATGATCCCACTTTCTCATCAATTCTTACACTGGGAACAATTTACAGAGGGCCGGTTAAATCCTAATTGGGATGTGGGAGGAAACCAGAGCACTCCGAGGGACACAATGCAGTCACGAAGCTAAACTGAGGAAGTTACTGCAGAAAGAGTCTCAACTGAGACAAGGGAAATTAAAGCCACAACTGTAAACGGATTCTTTCCATTTTAATCTCAAATTCTCTGCCACAGAAGGCAGTGGAGGCCAATTCACTGGATGTTTTCAAGAGAGAGTTAGATTTAGCTCTTAGGGATAACGGAATCACGGGATATGGGGATAAAGCAGGAATGGGGTACTGATTCTGGATGATTAGCCATGATCACATTGAATGGCGGTGCAGGCTCGAAGGGCCGAGTGGCCTACTCCTGCACCTATTTTCTATGTCTCTCTGTTTCTAAATGATATGAGTCCCCGTTCTACCAAAGGAAACCAGTGAACCTTAGTGGGAGCTGCCGGGAGGCTGTGATTTGGGATCTTTTATAATGTTTAGCGTGGTGCCAGATCCGGATGAGGGAGGAAAGAGACAGATGTTTGTTTCTGGGAATCAGCAGCTCCCGGGTTTCACATCAGCCGCGGAGAAAGTGCCAGACAGTATTGTAGTCGAAGCAATCTGTGTCCCACTTGGAAACTTCAGACTTGGAAATCTAGACATTGATTCATCAGCTGGATAGGGAACCTGACCTGTAGAATGCACGGCCACATCCTGTCGACGTTTGGTTTGGTTTAGTTCAGAGATACAGCGCAGAAACAGGCCCTTCGGCCCACCGAGTCCGTGCCGACCAGCGATCACCCGCACACTAGCACTGTCCCACACACACTAGATGGACTATTTACAATTTTTAACAAGCCAAGTAACCTATAAACCTAGGTACACAAAATTGCTGGAGAAACTCAGCGGGTGCAGCAGCATCTATGGAGTGAAGGAAATAGGCAACGTTTCAGGCCGAAACCCGGAAGGAAATAGGCAACGTTTCGGGCCGAAACCCGGAAGGAAATAGGCAACGTTTCGGGCCGAAACCCTTCTTCAGACTGATGGGAGGTGGGGGGTGGGAGGGAGAAGGAAGGAAAAAGGGAGGAGGAGGAGCCTGAGGGCGGGGGGATGGGAGGAGACAGCTCGAGGGTTAAGGAAGGGGAGGAGACAGCAAGGGCTAGCAAAATTGGGAGAATTCAACGTTAATGCCATCAGGATGCAAGCTGCCCAGGCGGAATATGAGGTGCTGTTCCTCCAATTTCCGGTGTTGCTCACTCTGGCAATGGAGGAGACCCAGGACAGAGAGGTCGGATTGGGAATGGGAGGGGGAGTTGAAGTGCTGAGCCACCGGGAGGTCAGGTTGGTTATTGCGGACCGAGTGGAGGTGTTCGGCGAAACGATCACCCATCCTCCGCTTAGTCTCCCCGATGTAGATCAGCTGACATCTAGAGCAGCGGATGCAGTAGATGAGGTTGGATGAGATACAGGATACAGGTAACCTATGAACCTGTTTAAGAAGGACCTGCAGATGCTGGAAAATCGAAGGTGCACAAAAATGCTGGAAAAACTCAGCGAGTGCAGCAGCATCTATGGAGCGAAGGAAATAGGCAACGTTTCCTATTTCCTTCGCTCCATAGATGCTGCTGCACCCGCTGAGTTTCTCCAACATTTTTGTGAACCTAGGAACATGTTTGTATGTATTTGGAGTGTGGGAGGAAACCAGAGCACCCGGAGAAAACCCACGCAGATCAACGCAGGGAGAACGTACGAATTCCGTACAGACAGCACCTGTAGTCAGGATCGAACCTGAATCTCTGGCACTGTGAGGCAGCAGCTCTACCCGCTGTGCCACATAGTCATGTCCACATGGACTTCACAAGAAAAACACAATAGATACTCGGACAAAACCAAAATGCTACTAGTTTAGAGATACAGTGTGGAAACAGGTCCTTCAGTCCACAGAGTCCATGGTGAACATTGATCACCTGTTCACACCAGCTCTCTTTCCTCCCACATCCCACAGACATCGTGCCATGGCCAAGCACATAGAAGTACACAAACAAGGAACTGCAGATGTTGGTTTACAAAAACAAGGACACAAGTGCTGGAGTAACTCAGTGGGTCAGGCAGCATCTGTGGAGAACATGGATAGGTGACGTTTCACAGAGTGCTGGAGTAACTCAGCGGGTCAGGCAGCATCTGTGGAGAACATGGATAGGTGACGTTTCAGGCAGAACCCTTCATCAGACACTTCTATCCTTATCTCACAGTTTTGGTCTTTTCATCTCTGGCCTGAAACGTCACCTATCCATGTTCCCCACAGATGCTGCCTGACCCGCTGAGTTACATAGAAACATAGAAATTAGGTGCAGGAGTAGGCCATTCGGCCCTTCGAGCCTGCACCGCCATTGAATATGATCATGGCTGATCATCCAAATCAGTATCCCGTACCTGCCTTCTCTCCATACCCTCTGATCCCCTTAGCCACAAGGGCCATATCTAACTCCCTCTTAAATATAGCCAATGAACTGGCCTCAACTACCCTCTGTGGCAGAGAGTTCCAGAGATTCACCACTCTCTGTGTGAAAAAAGTTCTTCTCATCTCGGTTTTAAAGGATTTCCCCCTTATCCTTCAGCTGTGACCCCTTGTCCTGGACTTTCCCAACATCGGGAACAATCTTCCTGCATCTAGCCTGTCCAACCCCCTTAAGAATTTTGTAAGTTTCTATAAGATCCCCTCTCAATCTCCTAAATTCTAGAGAGTATAAACCAAGTCTTTCCAGTCTTTCTTCATAAGACAGTCCTGACATCCCAGGAATCAGTCTGGTGAACCTTCTCTGCACTCCCTCTATGGCAATCTGTGAAACTGTGAAAGGGCCTACCTGACGACCCTTCTTCAGACTGACGTCGAGACCCTTCTTCAGACTGATGTGGAGGTGGGGGAGGGGCGGGTTCCCGCCCCTCCCCCATCTCCACATCAGTCTGAAGAAGGGTCTCGACCCGAAACGTCACCCATTCCTTCTCTCCACAGATGTTGCCTGACCCACTGAGTTACTCCAGCACTCTGTGAAACGTCACCTATCCATGTTCTCCACAGATGCTGCCTGGCCCACTGAGTTACTCCAGCACTCTGTGTCTTTTCTTTTTTGTAAAACGGCATCTGCAGTTCCTTGTCTGAAACACTGTCGTTCCAAGTGCTAAATTTCATTATTTTTGCGGTTCTTGTTCCCTTCGCAAACTTCAAAAGTTTACATTAATTGTGGGAATTAAGGATTTGGTTAATGGCGCGTTTGTTTATATCTTCAAGCTTTATTGTCTGAAACTTCTCTAAACGATGAAATCAAAGTCTCTGAAGCAAAGCTATTATCAGGCTCAATGTAAAATATTTACTTTTTTATTGCAACTTAAAATTATTAAATAAATCTTTCATATTTCTGGTACTTCATATGCATTTACTCGTGTAAATCAACTAACTTTAGCTATCAAAACTGACCAGGGATTCATGATAATACCCCAAAAAAGCCTTTGAAGTTTCAGAAAATATTATTATTCATAAAGCCATTTAATCTAAATAGTACGTCTATTTTCCAATTTTATACAAAAAACTGGACAGATCGCGTCTCAGGATCACCAACTAAGTTAACTCTTTAAAAAAAGCACCTCAGAATAACTAAGTTCAATAGTTTATGAGTTATAGGAGTAGAATTAGGCCATTCGGCCCATCGAGTCCACTCCGCCATTCAACCATGGCTGATCTCTGCCTCCTAATCACATTTTCTTGCCTTCTCCCCATAACCCTTGACACCCATTCTAATCAAGAATTTGTCCACAGTATCTCAGCCTTAAAAATATCCACTGACTTGTCCCCCACAGCCCTCTGTGGCAATGAGTTCCACAGATTAACTACCCTCTAACTAAAGAAGGGTATGGGACGAGCTGCCGGAGGAGGTAGGAGGAGGCTGGGACTATCCCAATGTTTAAGAAACAGTTGGACAGGTACGTGGATAGGAGAGGTTTGGAGGGATATGGACCAAACGCGGGCAGGTGGGACTAGTGTAGCTGGGACATGTTGACCAGCGTATGTAAGGTGGGCCGAAGGGCCTGTTTCCCCGCTGTATCACTCTGTGACCGCATCTTTACCACTTGTTTCATTATTAATGTTTCAAGTTTTATGTGCCATTCCTAACTGTCACTGTGTGTCATGTTGTCACTTGCGGGCGGAGCACCAAGGCAAATTCCTTGTATGTGAATACTTGGCCAATAAACTTATTCATCCATTCAGTCTTGGCCAGCGATAGTGTGCCCCATATTTTTACTTTAGAGATACAGCGCGGAATCAGGCCCTTCGGCCCACCAAGTCCGTGCTGACCAGCGATCCCCGCACACTAATAGAAACATAGAAACATAGAAATTAGGTGCAGGAGTAGTCCATTCGGCCCTTCGAGCCTGCACCGCCATTCAATATGATCATGGCTGATCATCCAACTCCGTATCCCGTACCTGCCTTCTCTCCATACCCCCTGATCCCCTTAGCCACAAGGGCCACATCTAACTCCCTCTTAAATATAGCCAATGAACTGTGGCCTCAACTACCCTCTGTGGCAGAGAGTTCCAGATATTCACTACTCTCTGTGTGAAAAAAAGTTCTTCTCATCTCGGTTTTAAAGGATTTCCCCCTTATCCTTAAGCTGTGACCCCTTGTCCTGGATGCCCGTCCCACTTAGGAAACCTGAACGGAAACCTCTGGAGACTTTGCGCCCCACCCAAGGTTTCCGTGCGGTTCCCGGAGGTTGCCGGAGGTTGCAGGTAGTGGAAGCAGGTAGGGAGACTGACAAAAACCTCCGGGAACCGCACGGAAACCTTGGGTGGGGCACAAAGTCTCCAGAGGTCTCCGTTCAGGTTTCCTAAGTGGGACAGGGGCAACACTACCAGACAGAAACACATCAGACTCAGACATGAACGTGGATACTGCCCGCTCTGTGTCTTCACCAGCTTAGCAATGAGTTAGTTATGTAACTAACACAACAGTTAATGGAGCTTGTCTGCGCTAAGGTACTTCGACAAACCAATTCAGGGAAAGTATTTGACATGCTAATGACAAATGATGCAATAAAACTGTACCTAATATAAATATCACACAACTGGCAAACCCAAAAAAAACTGTCCCTGTTTTTATATGTTGCAGTCTGTCATTCTTACTGTGAGAAAATAATGGATCTGGTATCCCAGAGCCAAACACACCTCTGCCCAACAAAGCAAAACCAAGAGAACATCGGAATAATGATCAGTCTGAAGAAGGGTCTCGACCCGGAACGTCACCCATTCCTTCTCTCCACAGACGCTGCCTGTCCCGCTGAGTTACTCCAGCATTTTTTGTCCACCATCAGGATAATGAGATAAAGTGCCAGAACACTCTCGCAAGCCGGCTAGAACAGTTTCCAGTTGAGTTTCAGTTGAGTTTATTGTCACGTGTACCGAGGTACAGTGAAAAGCTTTTGTTGCGTGCTAACCAGTCAGCGGAAAGACAATACGTGCTTACAATCGAGCCAGTCACAGCGTACAGATACATGATAAGGGAATAGCGTTTAGTGCAAGGTAAAGTCAGCTAAGTCCAGTCAAGGATAGTCCAAGGGTCACCAATGAGGTAGGTAGTAGTTCAGGACTGCCCTCTGGTTGTGGTGGGATGGTTCTGTTGCCTGATAACAGCTGGGAAGAAACTGTCCCTGAAGCTGGAGGTGTGCGTTTGTTTTCACACTTCTGTACCTTCGATACGGCCCATTGAGAAGATAATCACATCTATCTCTTTGGCTGAAATATTCAGTAATGGATCATTCAATGCAGCAGTATTGTTGGCTGCGGGGAACGTTAAAATCATGCGTCGGTAATCTTTAATTGTTACTGATTGGGGATGTCAGCCATGATCACATTGAATGGCAATGCTGGCTCGAAGGGCCGAATGGCCTCAACTCCTGCACCTATTGTCTATTGTCACAAGTGTACACAACAATGAAATCCAAGAGAATAAACCTCTGCATCCGCACGTGATGAGGATAGGGCGATTAAGGGCGGCACAGCGGTAGAGTTGCTGCCTCACAGCGCCAGAGACCCGGGTTTGATCCCGACTACGGGTGCTGCCTGTACGGAGTTTGTACCGTGACCTGCGTGGGTTTTCTCCGAGAGCCCCGGTTTCCTCCCACACTCCAAAGACGTGCAGGTTTGTAGGTTAATTGGCTTGGCGTCAATGTAAATTGTCCCTAGTGTGTGTAGGATAGTGTTAGTGTGCGGGGATCGCTGGACGGCGCGGACTCGGTGGGCCGAAGGGCCTGTTTCCGCTCTGTATCTCTAAACTAAACTAAAATAAAAATGCGGAACAGACTATTATTGGGAAAGATTAAAGCAAGTGGAAAATATACAGTTAAGTGTAGAATAGACAAGTGTGTTGGGGAATAGAATTCAGTAGTCAAGGGTGTTTAATTGTTAATAGACACAGAGTGCTGGAGTAACTCAGCGGGTCAGGCAGCATCTGTGGAGAACATGGATAGGTGACGTCTCACAGAGTGCTGGAGTAACTGAGCGGGTCAGGCAGCATCTGCGGAGAGAAGGAATGGATACTGAAGATGGACACGAAAGTTTAATTGCTGTATGTACTGAAAACAGAACAATCAAATTCTTACTAGCAGCAGCCCGAACATCTTTACTGTACAGAGGGACCAAGGTTTATGCCCAATGTCGTGTGGTGAATCTCTGGAACTCTCTGCCACAGAGGGTAGTCGGGGCCACAGTTCATTGGCTATATTTAAGAGGGAGTTAGATGTGGCCCTTGTGGCTAAGGGGATCAGAGGGTATGGAGAGAAGGCAGGTACGGGATACTGAGATGGATGATCAGCCATGATCATATTGAATGGCGGTGCAGGCTCGAAGGGCCGAATGGCCTCTACTCCTGTACCTACTTCTATGTTTCTATGTTTCTATCGTCACGTGTGCAGAGTTTCAGTGAAATGCACTGTTTCAGTTTTAGTTCTCAGCGTTGTAGCACATCAGTTCAAGAGACAAAGTCCAATGTCCACAATGGGGTAGAGGTGAATCGGACAGCACCCTAGTTTATGGAAGGACCGTTCAGAAGCCAGAGAAACAGAGGGGAAGAAGCTGTTCCTGAGATCTAATATTCTGCAACGTGAAAGGATCTTCGGGCAAGTTATTCCAAGAACTATTTATATCTCATTATCGCTATTCAATGTTATGAATTTTCACCATGATGGACGGCCAGGGCTCAGCAAAAGGAAACCACTTAACGTTAAAAATTCTGATCATTTCACCAGTTCTTCCCTGGAAAGTTTAGAGTGATTTACGACGCGATTCAAACACAGAAATGCAAAAGTAGTCTCATCATCGCTATTAAATGCTGCAATTATTTCACTGTTAAAACGCTCAGATCGTGCTCAAACAATTGTAAATGGCGGGATTTAAAAATGGTAAATTATGCATTATTATTTCATGAGAGTTACATCGGCTTAAATGCACTACTTTATCCCGGAGAGACACAAAAATGCTGGAGGAATTCAGCGGGACAGGCAGCATCTATGGAGCGAAGGAAATAGGCAACGTTTCGGGCCGAAACCCGGAAGGGTTTCGGCCCCAAAACGTTGCCTATTTCCTTCAGGTTTCGGCCCGACAATAGACAATAGGCAGGAGTAGACCATTGGGGCCCTTCGAGCCAGCACCGCCATCCAATGTGATCATGGCTGACCATCCCCAATCAGTACCCCGTTCCTGCCTTCTCCCCATATCCCCTGACTCCGCTATTTTTAAGAACCCCATCTCGCTCTCTCTTGCAAGTATCCACAGAACCGGCCTCCACCGCCCTCCGAGGCAGAGAATTCCACACTCACAACTCTCTGTGTGAAAAAGTGTTTCCTCGTCTCCGTTCTAAATGGCTTACCCCTTATTCTTAAACTGTGTGTGGCCCCTGGTTCTGGACTCCCCCAACATCAGGGACATGTTTCCTGCCCCTAGCGTGTCCAATCCCTTACTAATCCTATATGTTTCAATAAGATACACTTTCATCCTTCTAAACTCTTTGCTCCATTCTCTCAGCATATGACAGTCCCACCATCCTGGGAATTAACCTTATAAAACTAACGCTGCACTCCCTCAATAGCAAGAATGTCCTTCCTCAAATTAGGGGACCAAAACTGCACACGATACTCCAGGTGTGGTCTCACTAGGACCTCTTTGCTCCTATACTCAACTCCTCTTGTTATAAAGGCCAACCTGCCATTAGCTCTCTTCACTGCCTGCTGTATCTGCTTGCTTGCTTTCATTGACTAATGAATAAGGACCTTCTCTGGAGAGAAGGAATGGGTGACGTTTTCGGGTGGAGACCCTTCTTCAGGCTGGTTAGTTATAAGGAAAATGAGATCAACTTTACAAAAACAAAAAACAAAAAAATCATTCGGCAATCGAAAGTGATTCAGGGTAGCAAGCAGTGAGTTTCAATATTCAGCAAGTCTGAAACGTC